>NW_016690192.1:6067038-6294108 GCF_001604755.1 Lepidothrix coronata | reverse complement strand
AACACCTCCAGGAATGGGGATCCACAACTTGTCTGGGCAATCTGTTCTAGTGTCTCACCACCCTCACAGCAAAGAGGTTCCTCCTCATATCCAATCTGAACCTACTCTCAGTTTGAAGCTATTCCCCCTTGTCCCATCACTGTGTGTCCTCGTCAAAAGTTTCCTCCGTCTTTCGTGCGTGTACATTGAGGAGAGAGGCAAACTCCTGCCACTGCTGGACTCAAAGGAGCTTCACCACTGGCATCACCACCACTGAGACCTAAACTATGAAGGTACCAGAGAAAGGAGCCTGTTTCCTCACAGGTGTTTGTACCACCCAGAGTGTGGCATAAACTTTGTCCAGGCCCCACAGGTACAATACAATAAAAATTATATTATTCTGGAAGTATTACTGGACTCTCATCTTCATTCCTTTTCATCATCCAGCTATTGCAACCTTTTTACTTTTCCAGCTCCCCTTCATCACCCTGCTGTTGCCATTTAGAGTCAGAAATGACACAGACACAATCCAGGAGTGGATTAATCCAGGAGACAGCACCTTAGGCAGAAGCAGAATATTCAGTAACAGGAATATGCAACAGGAACAGCAGCAGCAGAATTTCCACACTTAAAGGATTAGAAAACTGTCCTTCACATCTTCACCAATGCTAAGACAGTGACAACTGTAGCATTATTCTTAATATTGTTTCTTTTCAAAGCAATTCCATGCAGCAGTGCAAACAAGCTACCCCTCACCTAATTCACTAACGAAAACTTCCCTGCATTTCCTGTAAATAGTCCAAAGCTGCAGGTACAGAATGACCCCTCCCCTCAATAGTGATACCTTGTAGTTTTGCACAGTAGGGCCTTTCATTCAAGGATCTGAACTTGTATTACACAGGTGGGTAAACATTACTATCCAGCTTCACACAGACTGGGAAGGGGACGGATTGTTGTGGAGTAAATCCATGGCAAACCTGCAGCAGAGGGGCATTCCCTGAGGGAAGGTTCCTCTGGAGCCAGCACTCAGCTCTCTGAAGCAAAGAAAACTTGCAAGAAACAGTTTGTGGGATCAAGCCCACTAAGCAAGTTCCTCCCAGGAATGAAAGTCATATGGAAATAATTGCTTGAAACAATCCTGTTTTCTTAAGAATCTCTTCTAAACTGGATTGAAGATTCACAAAAAGATACCGATTATCTAGGTATTTTAAAACCTTACCTAGAGTTTTCTGTGTCCTTAGGTAAAACTAAGAATTTTACAGGTATTTAATGCCAGCAAAGTAGAAAGCTGCCTCCACATCACTGCTTTTATTGCTCCTTCCCCCTCTTCCACCACACAAGTTGGGTTGAGGCCCTTGAAACACGTGCCCGGTTCCACCACTGCCCTGGCATGCAGGGAATTATTTGCATCTTCCAGATTCACATTCGGCATGAGCCATTTGACTTGTGAGCAGGAAAACAAGCCAGGAAAAAGCAGCACATCTGCAAGTGGCAGGAAAAGCAACAGCAGGGACAGAGTCTGAAAAAGCCTCTCTGAGCTCCCCGATGCCCCAGGACACCACTAAGCACCGGGCAGGTCTCACTTTCAAGTCTCACTCCTGTAAATGAAAAACAGCTCCAAGTCTCACTCACTTAGGCCCTGGTCCAGGAAGGCACTCAGGCGAGGCTCCAACGTTAAACACAGAACTAGTCCCGCTTAAATCAGCGGCAGTGTTTACAGTTACAATGGATGTGTAAGTGCTCTGCTGGACCGGGGCCTCGAGCAGGGATTGTTATTTAACACTTTCTTCAAGTTATCGTGCCAGTGCCTTGTGCCTCAACAAACTTCGTTTATTTTCCATCCTCTGCATCTCCTGTTGTTTCTTGAACAAACACAGATGTCCCCAGTTTGAACACTTCACATTCTGCCACCACAGTAATGCAGGAACCAGCAGATATTAAATTAAAAGGAGAGTTCCTATTTTCGAAGTTTTCCTCGAGACAAGAATAAATTAGCACCACTCGCTGTCAGTCCAGGGAAAAAGGCAAACACAGGCAGTGGGGCCAAGAGAGCCTTTAGGAGAGGGGGAAACAAAGTAGCCCTAAGGAGGAGGTAACAGCTTGAGGTGTTTTTCCTCAGTGAGAGGATGAACAGGAGGAGTTCTCACTTCTTGCTGGGGCTGATAAAACACCAGACCTTGCCACGGGAGCTGGGAATGACCAAACACCTGCAGCAGAGCCTTTTCTAGCTTTTCCAGCACCAGTTTGCACAGAATGGCCTCCCCAGAAGTCTCTCCTTGCCAAGACTCCTTGACACAGTCCCCAGGCTGGGTTGACAAGCCAGGAATGCGCAAGGACACATCCCAGTTGGATGAGACATCACCACAGCACATGGACACTGGCAGCTCTTCCACCACAAAGGCACTGATCACACACAGCAATGGAATTATTTAAGGAATCAAAGGGAACAACTTCTTTTCAATCAGGGCTGAAGAAACTGCTTAGACAGACCTCAGAATAGTCAGCAGGGGATCACTTTGGAAATACAATATTCCCAAGGACCAGGAAGAAAAAACCCCACTGGAGAACAGAGATTAGAAAAGAGGAAAGAAACAGCATGAAGAGGAAGAAGTATCATGTGCTCTGCTCACTGCACCTCTTAATTAAAAGAACACAACTCTGGCTCAGTGAATTAATGTTGCTGCACATCCCTGCTGGAACACAAGTTTCTAAAAGGGATACGCTCCCCTTCTTCCAAATGCTGCAGGATTTCCATTCATCTGGCTCCAGCATGTCACAGAACTGCAGTACAACAAGATAATCTCTAGAAAGCCTGGGCTGTTATTCATATATTGAAACATAAGTAAGATATTATTGGTTTGGAAGCTGTCAAGACACTTCTCAGTGTGCAGCAACAGGAGTCAGAATGAGACATTATCCAGCCCCTACCAAAGGCTTCCATTGGACACTGGGAAAATCAAAGCCCAGAAATCCTTTGGGGTGTCGACATTACTTTTCTAAACTAAACCATCACAAGTATAGTTCCAGTTCCCATAAAACTAATTTTATTTGAGATATAAAGCTTCTAATATAAGCAAAGGTTTTGAAGGAAAAACAGGTCAATCATTTCAGCCGCCACACCAAATAATATTGCAGATTTTTCATTTGCTAATACCGTTCCAGAGGCTGGGCACGTCAACATGTGCAATCCTGCTCCAAGTGGGCCAGATGGATTTATTTATTTTTTTAATAACCCCACTCACTAAAAAATGGAAAAAAAAAGAAAAAAAGCATTGGAAACTGCACTGTCATTAGTGGGCCCTCCACCCACTCTTTATTAAGCAGCTCAGATGAGCAGGCAAGACCTGCAATGTGCTTGAAAGTCAAGAAATGTGGACTCTTGCTGAACCAAAGGAACTAGAAGCTTTCAAATCATGGGCTCTCCAACAATTTATTACCAGCATCAGGCACGGGATGCATTTATTCTGCATTTCCATCAGCGTAAGGAAGAACAGGTTTGCTCAAAATATCTGCCTGGGACTTCAAAGCCCCAGTTAAGCAAAGTCCCAAAATTAAAGGGATGTTAACAGAAACCTTCAGAGCAGTTGTTGGCTGACACAAGAATACACTGAAACCCAAACAACCCCTCAGGACTTGGAGCTGCCAATAGGAATGATCCATCAGAGCAGATCCACAGTCCCAAGTGTGCTCTGCAACTCCTGAAAGAATGTGAGTGGAAAAGCAGCTGCACTGTGGGAAGATGCTTTCAAATCTCTCCATATTTCTGATTGTGTAACTCTCAAAGTCCAGTGTAGGTCGTTTGGCCTCCCAGTCTTAAACAATCCCGTTCCACAGAGGGCAAGTTCATCACTAAAACACGAGAAAATAACAAAAATCCACCCTGGCAAGCAGCACTAGCATTGAATTCCCAAATATTTAGCGTTTGTGCTCTGCAGGGGTGACCCTCCTGTATCCTGCATCTTCAGACACACCAGTATCCAGAAATGCCATGGAAACCAAGACATATCTTAGATTAAACTGGCCCAAGACAGAACCTGTTGGTGCAGATCAGAAAAGGGTTGTCAGAGGCTCCCCTGCCAGGTGCACCCCTTTTCCAGCACATTTTCACTGGGCTTATATCCAAAATAAACCATTGAAGTCCCAAATCCCAAACATCAAAGATGAATGAACACAAAGTATCCAAAATGTTTCCCAGTTTGGCTCAAACCAGTAAATTCTGCCGAGCTCAAGCAAGGATCAGACTTTGGGCGAGGGGAAAGAGACACTTGAAGTTGTTTTCCGTTTCGCTTCATCTGAATAAATGTTTGATAGATTCAGGTAAAACAGAAAAATCCTGAAGATTATAAAATCCTTTTCCTACATAGACAAAAATCAGTCACTGCAGAACTCTATACAGTGACAAGAAAACTAATAAAAGCCAAAAAGCCACATAAGAGACTAAACCAGGAGTGGTTTCCCAACCAAGAGAGCTGATTTAAATGCATAGCATTAACCACTTCCTTTTTTTATCTCTTTATATTCCTCCAAAATGTGAAAAGTTCCTGCTCAGAGAACTATTATCTCCTTGAATTGCACATGCAGTTATTAAATATGGGCCTCAGGAACAAATATTGTTTCAAACAGCAACAAGTTTTATCAAATACTGTAAATGTTTTCCTGACGTACAAATGGACTTAAAATTTGGAATTTATTTCAAGTCCCACATTCAGTCTGAGAAATATTTCTCATAGAAACAAGCAGTATCTTTTCATTAGGATTTGACTGAATTCTATACAAAAGGCAGATGAGATGCCTTTTAATTTCCCAGTATAGATTTTTTTTTAGGAAAAAAGAGAGAGATTATGGATTAGGTTGGTGGATGGCACAAGAACAAATATGGAACAACAAGTGCAACCATTTGACTGGTCATTTTAACTCTATTATGGTATGAAAGTCATGCAAATAATATTTTGTTTGGAGAAATCCAATCCCCTCTGAGCAGTTACTTTTCCTGCATGCCAAGCACTGTTTTTCTCCGTGGAAGAACAGCTCGCATGGCCTGTGCTGGAAGTGACACTTGTCTTTCATCCCTGGAAACTGAGCCAGCCACACACCACAGCAGGGATCAAAGCCATCCCTCCTCCCATGGCACCTGAGGCAGGAAGCAAAGGCAACACTAGATCCTGCTTGAAGACAAAATCCCAAGTATTCCAATTTCACACGTTCTGCAGCAGATATTTCCCATCTCTGGGACGTGAACTCCAAGCTGGCCCCATTTGCCAATTTTCCCACATAAAAAACCCATCTCCATGGTACCACCAGACATTTGGAAGGTCTTTAAAGCCCCACGTGTCCTTTGAGTCCCAGCAAAGTCAAAGGGAAGAACTGCACTGCCCTGTTCTGCAGAATAAGATATTCCAGGACACTGCACTGTAAAGGGACTCCCCTGGCTCACTACTGGACAAAGTGTGTCCGGAAACAAAGCAGCAAAAGCAGTTTCTATGGGAAAAGGTGGATTTGGTTTCAAAAATAAGGAGCAAATACCATCATTAGCAGGAATGAGTTCATACTTTGAGTTCTTTTAGAGCAATAATATCCCACACGAGGGGTGGGCACGTCATCACTTTCACGTGGAAAGTGGCTCTGTTTTACCCACAAGTCCTAAGAAAACTTATAGAGTGATTCTACTCAGGCCAAAATTAAGACAGACGAGGCTTTTTTTAAAGGGTAAGTAACTCACCTTTACCTCTTATTTAAATAAAACAGATATGCTGACTAGCTTCAGACACCTGGATTACTTATTATGCTACAGTTTGGAAGAAACAACTTGGAACCCAGGAATACTACAGAACAAATACAAATCCAGTGCTGGTCACACAAAACACTGATCATAAGAAAAAAGATATTTGTAAGGAGAAGATGCCATGAATCCAGCCTGTTATTTCCGACAGGGCAGAGCCTCCCATCCCCAGTCCAGCGGAGCAGGGATCCCTTTACACAGGAAATATTGCAGCTGACTGAAAGCAACTGACCATTACATTTACTAAAAGATTCATTACATGTATTTTCAAAGGACCCAAGCAGAAAATCTGCCAGGTTCTGCTGCTCAGATTATATTAATCAGCATTAGTGAATGACTGAGCCCATAACCACTTGTAGGATCTTCAAGAGAACAAAGCAAGTAGATCAAAAATTAGTATTTCCTTCCTGCACCTCAGTCACTGTAATCCCCAACCATCTCTGGTGGCAGTAATTTACAGTAAGAGCAGAGTTACAAATAGCAGGATAATATCAAGCCTTAATACCTGATGAAATGAAAGCTAAATTAGCACAATAATCCTTCAAGAACATAAGTGCCTTCTCAAGGAGCCTGACACCAGCTTATACAGGCAAGGGGAGAAAAAAGTGTATTAAATCAGCTTCAGTGGGATAATGCAACAAAAGCTGAAGAAAGTTGAGCCTCCTATCACCACATATCTATCCTTTGCAACATTTCAAGTGATTTTACAGTTCTTCTGACAGATGTTACAGAGACACCTCTCACAAATTACACAGAACATATACACACCTAATCCCCTTCTTGCAACACCGAGACAGAATTCTTGCCCTCGGGCCCTTTCAGTTATTACAATTAGTCCATGTGAAGTTACCCTTGATAATCTCGGGAGATAATAACTGGCAGGAGGAATAGGATAACAGAACATCCGACAATTACAGGGTTTGGGGAGGGAATTTCTGTAGAGCTGACAAAAAAATAAACACCACCTAATGCAGGAACCTCTGCAGAACCCTAAACTGGGGTATTCCCAAAGCATTGCTGTCCCTGCTGTGACCCTGCTGAATGGTCTGGGATTCCTGAGGCAACAGCTTCACTCATCTACTGGAAGAACAACTAGTTAAGACTTTGGTGCTGCATTCAGCCAAAATCTTCCTGAAAAAGGGGATTGCTCTTGGAGCTACCTCTGGATTTTTAAAGCTGGATGGGACCATTATACCAGAGGTACTTCATGATAAATATGCCAGAGACCAAAAAATTCACCCAGTGCTTCAGAGTCTTCAGAACGGCCTGGGATGATAGAACTGAACATGCCCCACAAATGACAACAGAGCAGCCTTTGATGTTTGGGTTCCCAAAAATCCTTGTAGAGGTCCCATGTTTACAGAAGCCACTTCCACCATGAGATTCTGTCACCCACCAAGGGCTTATGGCAAGGAAAAGCAGTGAGTTTGCAGGTGGTCTCTGCTCCTTTATCGAGTGAGTTCACTGAAAATTCACTGTACCTGCTGTCGACACTGAGAAGACCATTTCCTCCTCCCCCCAGTACCAGCTATCAACTTTTTAAATTTGCAAGACAGATCAAACAACTAAAATTATTAGGATCTACAGAACCACAGAGACACAAGTGTGATCAGTGATAAATGTGGCTCCCCATTAAAATCAGTTCAGGGAGGAAGGAATGGGCCAGTTGCTTAATGTCCAGCCTAATCTGTCTCACCCTGAATAGCTCAGCCAACAAAATAAACCAAATCAGTCTGACTTTGACATTCCCTGGAGATTTTCAGCCTGAAATGAGAAGGGTTGATCACAGAGCTCCTCGTATCAGGACCACATTTGCTGCTATGAAAGTAAGAGATCACGGATTTTAAGAGAAAAGTCCATATGGAATGTCCAAGTTCGGCACATAAAATACTCCCAAGTTTTGTGAACCTTTTACTGCTGCTCAGGGTTCACTACAGCACCAGTTGTAAGTTAGAAATACTCACTGGAATTTAAAAAAAGACTGTTTGAAAAAAAAATCACAGAGAATGCGAGAACATAAATCACATCCTACAAACAGACTCTCCGAGGAAAAATGGCAAATCAGATATCATTTCTCCCTGTGTAATGCAAGAAAAGCAGGAGAACATCTTCTTTTAGTCCCTGATGAAATAGAATTTTGCTAATTACTAGATTCCTCTATAGTGAGAGGATTCTTTTACAGATTCTTCTCTTGCCTGGGCCTCTTTTTGGAGAATTTACATAGCAGTGAGGACTAAAAGCAGCAAAACCCCTCCAACAGTTTTTAGCTGGGTGTTCAAAGGCCTTCCTAAAGCCTTTTGCTGTTCTAAAAGCCTACTTCATACACATGTAAGATGCTACTGTTCTTACTGGCATGAAGAACACGCGTTTTCAACACAGAGCAACAAATCATACACAGAAAGGGTAACAACAACATCCAACTCATGGCCTGGCAGGGGAATGACCCAGAACCTGGGAGAAAGGAGTGTAGAGCTCCAGTGGTCCTCCACTGCTGCATCCACTAGAATGCAGCCTGTTAGCCCACACCAGGTTTCAATTATTCATCTCTTAATCAACTTCAGACTCACTTATTTAAAAGGATACAATTTTAACAATAAATCTCAAGGACAGTGTTAATTAAAAGCTAAATCTTGCCCTGAGCTGGACTTCCAAGGTCTATGAGAATGTTCACAGCCCATTTATTTATTCCAGCATTGTGTCAGTTATTAAATTACAGTAAATTAAAAACACAGTGACAGAGCAATAGCTAAAATAAGTGAGGCTTGTTGCATCTCACTTACAAAGGTTGCCAGACTTGTGCTCTGACAGGCTGCCAAGAAAAGTGAATGTAAAAGTCAGGGGCCCTCAGTTCAAAAACGTCCCATCGTGAGCGTGAAGTGTTTCAGGCTCAGAGATGCCAGCAAAGATCCACCTACTGATATTCCCTGGCCTCCTGAAAGCATTTAATGATATAAATCCATCTTCCTGACAATCAACTGGGAATTAAATGACCTCTTGTCATTTTAGGTGAAACACACTGAAAGCAGAGCTCAACGTGGTGCTCTCTCCACTCAGCACGTTCTGGAGAAAAAGGGATGTCTCCATCATGCTACAGATTTGCAGGAAATTCACAGAGAGATGATGTGCTTTAGAAAGAAAAATCAAAACATATGGAATGAATAATTAACATATACAAAAAAAATCCTAAAATGAAAATGCATAGAACGCTTGTTACTTATACAGCACATCAACTGCTTCAGAGTAAACAAAACAATTACAAAGACACCTCCTTTTATCTGAAGCCAAGTTAATTTTGGAGAAGAGATGTTCACCCATGATAACTCACCTACTACAGGAAAAACTGGGAGAGGCAACATCCCTTGTAATACAGTGTAGACTCCACAGTGCTCAGATATACATGAACTCTATAGAGGTGTCACAGGTGACTGATATTCCCCGCACAAGGAGGATGATCCCTCTCCATGAAGAGAGGTGAGGTAACAGAAGCTTTGCAGAGAGAACTTCACTTGATTAAAAATGAATCTAGTCTTAGTTCTAATGTTGATTTTAATTTTTTTTTATCATTTGGCCAAACTTCTGTTTTCTCTTAGAGGCTGCTCTGTTCACAGTGACACTTCTCTTGGAAGGCAGAATTACTGAAACCGACTTCAACAGGAAGAAAAAAAATTTCATCTCCAAGTTCCACATTCCACAAACACGGACATAAACATGGTAAGAGCTAAAGGTCCTCATGAGTTTTGAAACTAAGGCCACACAAACCCAAATCCCTCCTTTTCCAGCATGTTTCTCACACTGAGGCAGTTTCCCTGAAGGAGTAGCCCCGGTGGTCTGTACTGACCAGCCACACTGTGGACACTCTCAGACAGCTCATCACACTTACACCATCCGTCCTTTAAAGCTTGGCTTAACATCTTCAGGAGGGACTGGGCCACCTCCTTCAGAGGGGGACACAACAGCTGTCTTTGAAGAGGAATGTTCACACTGTGAATGTGGAAGTGCATATTCCTTCCATAGATAATCTCAAATTCTGAGGGTAAGAAAAGCATATTCCCAGTCTGCGGAGGGAATGTGTGAGGAGGTTATAAAGATGCCGAACGTTTTTCCGTGCTTATCTCCGATCTTCCCATTTCCCATGGCCTGCTGCTGTGCTCTGACAGAGCTCCACCATTCCAGCTCTTCCCGGATCCACAGATGTTCAGAGCTCTGCTGCAGACAGACAGAGCATCTGGGAACGGGACAGAAGGACACACAAGGGACACCCCTTGGAGGAAAGGAGCACAAGGTCACAGGAAGCCCTCGTGCAGTATCGGTTTCAACATGTGACCTGAGCAGATTGAAAAAAAGCTTTTAATAAAATGCAGGCTTCCCCTGGAGCCTCCACTAACTTTTCTCAAAAACTCATCTAGTTATGAAACTTCCCCATTGAATGTTGGGATGGCAAAGCCTGAACATAAAGCTGGGCCCAAATATCTGTTAGTGAGTGAAAGCACAGCTTTGCAAGGCCAGATCAGGGCATCAGCAGAGCTTATAAAAACCATGCAACATCTGCACAAAGTTATCAGCACTTCTGCTCCAGCTCTTTGGGAGTGTGCCTTGCCTCCACATACAAGGACTTGCCTTTTTTTTTGTTTTGTTTTGTTTTTTTAACTTTCCCTGACCAGGCCAGACAGATCTCCTTTGCCTTCAATGTTCCCAAAATACCACAAATATGTTCAGGATCCCTGTCTCCAATGTGACATCACAGGATGATAAAATATCCTGAGTTGGAAGGGGCCCATCAGGATCATCAGTCCAGCTCCTGGCCCTGCACAGACACCCCAGCAATCCCCTCCGCCCCTGAGAGCATTGTCCAAACGCTCCTTGAGCTCTGGTAGCCTTGGTGCTGTGACCAGTGTCCTGGGGAGCCTGTTCAGTGCCCAACCACCATGAGGGGGAAGAATCTTTTCCTGATATCCAACCTAAACCTCTCCCAGCTCAGCTCCATGCCATTCCCTCGAGTCCTGTCACTGGTCACAGGAGTGAAGAGACCAGAAGTCTCAGAAAGGCCCGGCTGGGTTAAGCTGTGCCTGGACCAGCAGCACCAAAGTGGCCTGTCCCAGCCACAGGGCCACACTGCCCAGTCCCTGCTGACAGCAGTGACACAGGACACTGTCTGCAGGAGACCCTGCTTTGCTGTTCTTGCCCTCCTGTGAAGGTGCTCTGTAGCACACTCTGACCACACAGGCACAGCCTCCACACAGCTCTCCAAAGGGCTTTGTTAGAGCAGGATCTCAAACACAATTACTCTGTGAAACTCAAAAGATGTAACAAAGCAGACTTGACCTGAGCTTTCTTCTGCCTCTGCCTTGGGCAGGAACTCCAGGTAATGACTTGTTGAAACACAGTAGAAAGAGCCCAGCTCTGTACACAGCCCTGCTGGAACAGGGCCCTGGCCCCACAGCTCATTTGTACCTGTCAGCTCCTCCCCCAGGGCAGTGCCTGCCTCTCTGTCCCTGTTGGTGACCACTCTGCTTTATTTCTTCAGAAATCCTATCTAATAATGAGCCTCCAAATCTGCCTCCATCCCACCAACACGCGCCACAGGACTCCCTTCACGAGCCACCAGCCATTTCCTTTCATGTAGTGCTGTGCAGATTTACTTGGAAACAGTGGCACTCCAATGTCTCCACTTCAGGAGGAGATCCTGGAAAGCAATCTTCCTCACGACGGGATGCTGGCATGGAAGTATGCTGAGGAGTCTGCCTTATTGCTTTCCCTCACTAAAGGGTTCCTTTCCCAAGCTACTTCTTTTTCCCAAGCTGCCTGACTTTGGCAGAGCATCATTTTCAATATCACATCGCATTAGATTCCAAATATCTGCAAGTTCTTTTATTTTACATTATATTCCCAGGGAGACCTAAAAGAACTTTACTATTGAATACTAGTAATATTTAGAGTTTTATTATTATATAACACACCAGTGGTATCTGTTTAAGCTGAAATTATTCTATTTTTCCACCTTAGCAAACTCCATAGCCCTCCTGTGCATCGTCCTTTCAGGCCAATTAAATGACCTTAAACGTGTCCAAGCCTCTCACATGCCACACTCCTGGCAGGGACAGCAGTAACTCTGCTTGTAAACACATAGAAAAAATGGTAACTTCTCCTACAGCACCTGACCAAATGAAATTTTACACCAAATGTAAAATTTCAGGTATTTTACACCATTTCTTTCACCACAAAGTGTGTAAAACTGCAATCACCAAACCTACAGAAGCATCCTTCAGCTAACACCAGGATTTTGTTATTCTTTCCAAAGAATCACAGACAACTGCTCTCACATTCATTTCACTATTGTTCCATTTAAAAACGGATTGACTCCTTGACTTTCAATATCTCCACAATTAGAATGAAGAAGAAACCAGGATGGAAGAAGCCCTACAAAGTCACTTAACTATTCAACTGTTTGGAGCTGTCCCAGCCCCAAATTAATTTCTTTAAGCTCAGCTTTAGCGAGTTGGTTTAAGACACAGCCCCCACTTTGCTGATTTTTAAGAGCAGAAACTTGGATCAAAATCAGCATCTTAACAATAAAATAACTTCATCTGATATTCATTTAAGTGTTCCAAGGCGTAGGAGTCACTGTCAAAACTCAAGCTGGGTTATCCCTGTCACACCTCCACCTCCACAAGGCTGGGTGTGAGACTCTCCAGCTGTGCCAGGGCTGCCCAAATTCCTTTGGTTCAGGGAGCAATTTCCCCTGTGAAGCACCGGCACAGATTACCTGGATATCCACAGCAAGGTGAGAACATCACTCTGACACAGCAGATAAACCTCAGGGCTTTGCAGCAGAAAATAACTCCAGCTCAAGAGTCAGCCAGAGTCCTAAAAATTGTTCCTTAGGATACAACATTTCAAAACACGCACAACTGTGAACATCAAATTCGCAATTGAGGATGACCGAGGGGGTTTTTTACAGGGCTTGGGGAAGAAAAGGTTTACACTTTTTCTTTTGTGCGAGTTAACTTTCTGCATATTTCTGGCTTGCAAGACAATCGCTGTGTGCAAAGCAGCTGCATTTAGTTAGAGACGTTTTAAAAGAGTTTTCAATTCTGAGGTGCTCTTTTCAGTCTCGGAAGACTTCTGCATTTCTACATCTGTTTCCAAAGAGTGGGATCCAGTGTCACACCTCAGGGAAACTCTTTTTCCCCCCCTCTCTTTGCTTACTTAAATCCAAACACAAGCTTTAAAACACTCCCCTGCCCAGCTCTCATTTGCAGTGCTTTAAATCCCTGTGAGTACATAATTAACACAGCAGTTGCAGTAGATGTTAATTACAGAAACAAAGAAATGGTGTCCTGAAGATAATTTGCTGATACTTCAAGTCACTTTTGTCAAAAAATACCAGACTACAAGCTCAAACAGTGACATCTACTCTCATCCTCTAAGAGGCTTAAGGCAACAAAAGCATTTTGTTTGTTTGTAAACTCGTTCCTGGATTGTGGCTGAACCAGCAGCCTGTGACCCAGGGATGAAACAATTAACCACAGGGACTAATCAAGAGCTGGGGAACTTTATCTCACAAGTTTCAGGGAAATCAGCAGTACTTATAATCTAAAACATGATCTAGAGATCTGTGGGTTTACTACACGCTTTTAAAATGCTTTTATACTATTAATGATTCTTCCATTGTGACTCCTCACAAAGTTACATGATCTGGAATAATAATAATAAAGCTGAACTGGGAATATCCAGAGTCACATACTGCAAAAAACATCCAAGTGGAGAGTTCCTGTTGCTTATATTGACATTACCTTTGTGCTTTAATTCAGAACACTTGGGCCAGCCCATGAGCACCTTGGGAAGAGCATTAAAGACAGTGGGAATGCACAAGGGAAAATGTGCTTTTCGGGTTGTTTTGCTCATGGACAAAAAGGGAGCACCAGCAGACAGTGGTCCACATTCTGTTTTTTTAAATATCAGTCTTAAAAGGCAGGGACTGAAGGGTTCTGTATGTCTGCTGCAGAATCTGTTTACCCAACCATTCTAGTTACCTTAAAGAAATTTGTAAGAAGTTTTATGATAGCTTTCTCTTTCTTTGTTTTTTTAATTAGTGTTAGATGTTCAGCTTCCCTTATTCTTCCACAAAACGCAGATCTTTAACAAGTTTGGGGGAAAACACAGTGTGTGGTTGCAACATGGGATAGATGTCTATCTATAAAAAAAATAAATAAATCACTTGATCTGCCCATGAATCAACACTGTAAGCATTTGCCAGAGATATTACTTAAAATATAGGAAATACTTCAGTGTGGAAAGTAACTGTACATAGTCACAGATCACAGTCCAGGTTGGAAGGGAACTGGAAAGATCACCTTGTCCAACCTCATGTGGGAAAGGGAGCCCAGCTGAGATTATCCAGTCTCATCTTGGAAATCTTTCATATGTTGAGCTGAAACCCCTCTTGGTGCAACTTGTACTATAATGACTATATTAAGTCACACATAAAGATGAATTCATACAGTGAAAGATGTTTCCCAGCAGAATTCACAGTAAGTAAGAAATGGCCAGTTCTGGACCCAATGAGATCAGTTGCTTTATTGTTCATGGGGTTTTTTTCTCTTTCAGACTCTCAGAAACCCACAAAAATTCATATTATGACCCTAAGGTTTTGAAATTATCTGAAAAACGGGGGGGGAAAGGACTTTTTTTTTCCCTTTAAAAAATATAGCTATTTGTTAAGCACACATAGCATTCCCTGGGGACACTAGAAAACAACTTTTGAAAACTTTCCCATTGAGATGCCATGAAGAATTCCTACGCTAAGCCAGAACTCATCCAGCCATTGAATCTGCAGCAGGAGACTGGAATATCGGGAAGTCATTCAAACATCCACTCCTAACACACAGTCCCAGGTAATGGCATCATTAGGGACACCCTGAAACACCGAAATTCAGGCACAGGGATCCGACAAGGGTTGTATCCGTCAGCTACGACCAACTTTTAAAGGCAGTTATCCCACTATATCTGCAATATCCCTTGGCTTAAATTTTGGCTTTTTTCAGTTCTGAACTGAAACTCAATCAGCTTTATCTCTTTAGCATTCACTTTTTCGCCTTCTGAAATACTAAATACAACCATATTATCACCCAGGACTTCTCAGAAGTGGCTCGTGATTTAAGTACCCACCATAAAACACTTTTAAGAAGCCGGAGTTCACGAACATCCAACTCTTACTGAAATTCTCATGCAGGCGTCCAAAAACACTGCTCACTTTTTACTGACTTGGCCCCGAGGACTCAGTCCTTGCCCAATTCCAGCTATCCCAACGCCGAGGTCCCTTCATCCATGTGCTACGCTACCCTCTACACGTAAATCCCTGGCAAAAAAAGGCTGAAACCAGAACCCCGATAAAACAGAGGGATCGCGGGATAAGTATCAGTCGTTAAAACCAAACAGAAGAGGCTGTTGGTAAAAATAAATAAATAGATAAATAAACAGATATACATTTTGGAAGGATACAAGGGGAGCGAGATGGCAAAACATCCCCCCCCGAACTGGATCTAAAGCACAAGTCACAAGTGTGATAACACACCTCGGGCACCATCAATCACGGACCGCAAAGCGGGACCGCCTGGGAATAGTTACGCCGGGAATAGTTACCGGCCCGAACACTTGGAAAGAGCTTTTTTACGAAGCAATTAAATCCAGACCGAGTATAAGCCCCCGAGTTCGTTAACGGGAGGCGGCGGGGCCGCCGGGCTGCGCTGCCCTCGCCCCTCAGCACCGCGGGCTCGGCGCCGCTCGGCACATCCCGCCCCGGGATCCCCGCCGTGCCCCCTTACCTTGCGTGGCGTCCCCGGGCTCGGCGCGGCTGCCCGCGCGCAGCAGCAGGAGCAGCGGGAGCAGCAGCGGGAGGCTCCGGTCCGCGCCGCCCGGCTGCTGCATTCCTGAGCCGGCGCTGCTCCCGCATCCACCGCGGGGCCGCCGCTCCTCCGTCCCGCGCTGTGCCGGCGGGCGGGGAAGGGAGCGCGGGCGGGGAAGGCAGCGCGGAGCCGCCACCTCCGCCTCCCTCAGCCCCTTCCCGCTGTCACCGCCCGCCCGCCCCACGCTGCCCGGGCCCGCAGCGCCCCCTCCTGTCCCGCGCCGCTCGGCCGCCGCCGCCATTTTGTCCCCCCTCAGAGCGGCGGGGCCAGGGCGCCATGCAGGGGCCGCCCGTCCTCGGAGCCGAGCTTGGAAGGCGGCACTTGGGGATATCATCCCTTCCCAAGGGGCTGCTCCGCAGATGGTAACTGCAGTCCGTGAGATTGTTGCACTTGCGGGGGAAACGCTTTTCACAGAATCACGGAATCACTGAGGTTGGAAAAGCCCTCCAGGATCGAGTCCAGCCTGTGCTCGATCCCCACCGTGACGCCCAGCCCAGGGCACTGAGTGCCACGTCCAGTCGTTCCTTGGACACCTCCAGGGATGGGGACCCCACCACCTCCCTGGGCAGCCCCAGGGATACTTAACGACCCTTTCCATGAAGAAATTCTCCTAGTGTCCGACAAATCTAAACTTTTCCAGGCAGACTCCATCCAGTTTTGTTCCATCCTGGAAGGGGCATCACTCACTGCCCAGATACAGCCATGGCTATGGGGAGGGCAGATGATCAGTCTTACATGATATAAGTTTATCCCACTGAGATCCATGGATGTGTTCTACTTTTTAGAGTCTTCCCATTGAAACAGGCAAAGAAACTGAGAGCCAGCAGTACGGAAAAATGATTTCTCCACTGTTCTTCATACATGAGTTGATAGTTAAAAGCTTCTAATTTTCCCCTCGCAACATTTCAGATTTACTGGATATCTCCTATTTTTACAGTCAGTCAGGAACTCATAAGTCTAGGAACACCTTCCACTATCCCAGGTTGCTCCAAGCCCTGCCCAACCTTGCCTTGGATGCTTCCAGGGATGAGGCAGCCACAGCTTCACTGGGCAACCTGTGCTAGGGTCTCACCACCCTCACAGCCAATATCCCACCTAACCCTGCCCTCTGGCAGTGGGAAGCCATTCCCCCTTGTCCTGTCCCTGCAGGCCCTTGTCCAAAGTCCCTCTCCAGCTCTCTTGGAGCCCCTTTAGGCACTGGAAGAGGCTCCAAGGTCTCCCTGGAGCCTTCTCTTCTCCAGGTGAACACCCTCAGCTCTCCCAGGCTGTCTCCAGAGCAGAGGTGGAATTTCGCCTAAGTGAAATCAATATTGAATAGACTGATTTCTCCTAACCCTTCCTGAAAAAGAGACAGGGCACTGCCAAAGCTCATTGAAGCTCCAGGAGTGATAACTACTTTCCATTCAGGAGAATGATCACATTCCCGGGATGCTTAGATTAGGTTTAAGATTTCAAAAGTCAGCAACTGTTTAATAAAAAGCTCATAAGCAGAGTGGAAACAAGGACAAGATTAAAGGAATTTCCTTCTCACTTCCTGCTAGATCAGATCCCTTAGGCTTGCCTTGTGCCATATGAATCTTGTATTTCTTGTCAGACACTTAATAGAGTTTCAAGAGGAGGAAGAAACCCAGATAAGCATCTGGCTGCATGTTGGGGAAGGAGATTGAGGTCTGGAACTACCTTCTCCTCACACATACACATATTCCTCCTCACACCAGGGAGGGTAAGGACAAGAGATTATCCACTTCCTCGTGAAAGCTCACCAATACACAGACATGAACTAAATGGAAGAGGTAAGCCAAACTGGATACTGTTCTAGGATCTGATATGACACCTGGAAGGGACTATCAGCTGCTGGTGCCTGTGTTTCTGCCAATTTAGGTCCTTAAACCACTACTCCTAGCTGAGGGGAACAAGGCAGGCCTGGGTCCAGCCAAGAGTCTGGATCATCAGGCAAGGTCTGACATCACGCTGAGAAGTCAGCTACAGGTCAGGGCCCACTCCTCACAATCCATTCCAGCAGGTCTGCAGGGATAAGGCAGGTCTGAGGTCAAGCAGGGAAGTCCATGCACACCTCAGTATCCAGCCCAGTAGGGTCCATAGCCAGGCACAGGGATGAGGGAGTGACAGACTTCCCCTCCTAGGCAGGAGCTAAGGGGGGTCAGAGCTGAGCTTAAAGAGAGCCTCTGGGCAAGGGTGGGGTTGGAGGCCCCAGCTGAGGGTGGTCAGTCATTAAGAGCAATGAGAGCCCTCAGGGTCCTGACACTTATCATGTAGACAGGGAATACCGGAGCTGGTGCCAGTGGGAAGGTCAGGCTGTGCAGCTGGGGTTGGATTGCTGCAGCACCAGCCCAGGCTTGCCTGCCCTGACCCTCTGAAGTGACATTTCGCGTTACTTCTGACTGATCTAACAGCGAGGAAAAATCTCTTTTGTTTCCTGTATGTTCACCCAGGCAAGGCCATTCAACTAAACCTGTGATGAGAGAAAATAGGAGCGATGTTCCTCCAGATGAGCCAGCTGGGTCAGTTCCCCACAGCTGCTGGAGTGCTGGAGCCAGCAAAGGCAAGTGGGACCCTTCTCCAGGGCCTTCAGTTATCCTTTTGGCAGCAACCTGCTGTTACACTTCTTCAGCTGCAACACAAAAGTGTTTCCTTCACCTCTCTGTTTGTTGTGCAATGAAGTGAAATGTCCATGAGATCCAGATCCCTCTGAGTTGGGCACTCCTGGCCTAATGATACCAAAAAATGCTGTGGCAGATGGAGAAACTAAAAGCAGATTCTCCAAGTTTTCATTTAGCTACATGCAGTGTGAGAGGATAAATCATTTATAATTAAAAAACAAACCACTTATTTTTAGCTGCAAATCTACCAAAGTCCATGCAATTAGCAAATCTAAATCACTTCCTGGCTCAGACTGTTCAGCACAGCACAGAAATGAAAGTTAAACCATACGTTTGGGGAGCGCATGGTACATCTGCTCTCAATCTGCAGCCTTTGGAAATCAATACAAATATTCTCCCTGCTTTAACATGCTGCAGTCTGTCAGCCCACAGTGGAAGGGCTAAAAATATATTGAACAAAGGAGTAGAGTGGACACAGCCTGAACACCAAAAAATGGATAGCACAGAGAATCCTTAGTGATGGCAAAAAGTAGCCAAGGTAAGGACAAGCACTGGCTTGGGAGGACAAATTAGGGTTTCTCCTACGTGGCTTTGGAGATGGAGTGCACAGATAAAGCTCTAGAAGGTGACTCTGGGGAGAAGAATCAACCATTTGGTCCATGTCCACATATTTTAAAACAACGAAAGGCCTGTAGTCAATATCTTTGTGGAATTAGTTCCCGCAGGGAAAATGTATTACACACAAAACTTTTTTATTCTTTTTTTTTTTGTTTAATGAAAAGATAGCAAAGAAGCTGTCTGGGAATGATTTGTAAGTACAATAAACCTCACAAGAGGATGATAAGCAAAGTATTGTAAGAGAATCGTGTCAGAAGTACAGCAAAATAAAAGAGAAACATTTCGCATTTGTAGTTACTGACAATGTGTGTTCTTAAGTATCATGTCACATTATAAAAGAATCCTTGTTTTCCTTTCCGTCTTTCACTAATATTCCTATTAATCTATTCCAGATTTCTTGATTCCAGCATTTGAAGCCGTATCAGTCATCCTTCGCCCACTTGAAATTCAACTGGAATTACACCAGTGTGTCCAGGGTTCCAGAGTGGAACCTGAAGTGAGGTTTGAGCTTCCCATGGATTACTAGAATCTGTGCATCCATGAAAAGACCACGTGTAAATCTGATTTCACTGTAGATATTTAAATTATAAGATGGAGAACAATTGCTGTTACTTTTAAAAGATGGAAGATTTAGACATATCTTACACTCAGTTCTTTAGAAAAGGGATTCTCTCTAACTTAGGTGAGGACTTATCCACTTGATGTGTTTTTCATTTTCTAGTGGAATTAATAACATGTTTCTTTAAAATGAACAGGAGATACGAGCATAAATCTGAATTCCCTAAAAGAAATTAGCCACGGCATAGAGAACAGGCACATACAAGACAGACATGCCTTGTGCTGTGTGATAGGTGTCCTGTAAAAGTCAGCTTAAGAAATACAGATATTGGCCAATGTGCATGTGAAAAATTTTACACTATCCTGTAGCAAAAAAAAAGATAATTTTTCTTTTGTTCACAGGTCCATGAAAAATGGTTGATATGACAGGACACCATGAACAATTAAGGCTGGTTTCAGTGTTTGTGTTTGCAGCAGGACTAAGAAAAGACACCAAGGACAGGGAGATAATGGATGGTGCTCGATGGGATGATTTAGTTGAGTTAAATCCAGTGCTGGTCCGTGGCTTTCCCTGCTGGAATCAGGCAGGTCATTGTGGAGTGGCCCAAGGTATGTCCATAGGTAGTGGGATACACATCCCCTTCCAGGGGCAACAGGTTAGACCAGTGCATTTGTGCCAGTCTTTGCAACAGCTCCGTCTCTTTCTCAGGCTGCATTTTTCCTTTGCCTTAAGAGGAAAGCAAAGGATCAGGGAGCCTTAGGGAACGTGGCAGAGAGCACTGCTGGAGGCAGGAATGACACAGGGAGCACCAGGAGGTGCAGGTCAGCCTTGTTCAGATCATCTACTTCAGTCTGTGGTCTGGGAGTACTTTGAAAATTGGCAGGAGAGTGTGGAAAATATAAAAGGAAAAGCCTTGAAACAGACCACAATTCTTTCATATGTGTATTACACTGGAATTATTTATATATATATATATATATGTATATGTATATGTATAAACACTGGGAGGACTCTGTTCTTTACATCCTTAAATTACAGACCTTCATAACACGTAATGTCACCCTTCTGGAAAAATGAGGGTGATAGAATGGGACACAAACACCAGCAACTACTTAATAGCACATGCAAATATTGGCACGCTTGTTATGCCTTATTTTTGTTGTTGTTATTACTTTATTTTTGGAACTGTGTGTTGGCACTCCAGCATTTCCTTACATTTGAGCTCCACTGTGCACTTTGAAGGCCTTAATTTAACGAGCAGACGTGGTGCAGTCAGAGGGAGAAGTGTGTAAGTCACACAGTGTGGGTATTTACACTTCACATGCTGAGCTTTGTAGTCATCCTTTGGGAGGAAAGAGTTACAGTTATTTTATCTCTGTCTTTCTCATTAGCTCCAGAGGGAAGTCTTGGAAAGAAGGCAATGGATTTACGGCTCAGTTCGGGTTGGTTGTCCTTTTGCAGAACGTCTCAGGTAATTTCAGGTGAAACTCCTCCTTAACTTCAAAGTTCCTCACACAGAGTTTGTTTGCTTTTTCCAAAAGGAATCAACTAACCCAATCCTCACAAAACCTGACTCAGGGAGGAGGCTATTAAGGCAATAGTTTAGAAAACTGAACAATAGTCCACTCAATAATCCATGATCACACCACCTGCAGGTAGCCCCGGCCCAAGTGGGAGTAAATAGTCCTGCAGGGAAGGGCTAAGGCACCGTCAGGATGAACACGGGAGATTTCACCACCCTCCTAAACGTTCTCATCCTTGTGGCCAGGCACGTGAAGCAGTAAAATCCTTCAGTTGTTAGAGGAAGGAGAACATCAAGTTTTGCAGGAGAACAACAGATCCAAGATTGGTGCTTTAACAGGTTCACAAGGTGGGCTCTGCATCTGCCTTTACACTGTATTTACTTACCAGTCTACCCAGGGATTTTGTGAAGGATTTGGCATCTTAAACAGCTTTTTATTCCAACAACATTTCAATTCACCCTTAAGACTCTCAGTTAAGACAAACTGAACCGGGGATCCCTGGGTGGAATTTGCATGGAAGTTATGGGGTTTGGGTATCGGGTTTATAGCCTGATATTGTACTATCTCCCATCTCGTATTTTCCACTCATTTTGCATGTAAAACTTTTACTGCTATCAGCATGAGTTTAGGGGGCCACTAAAACTGAGACTATGCCCCCAGGACCCAACATGATGTAAGGGACCCCCTTTACTTAGAACCATTTGGCTGCACTAAATCTTGATGTTGAATGTTTGGGTTAGTTCCCCCATAAACCTCGTCTGCTGGATTTATATATTTGGCTCCTTTTATTTTGACTCTGG
Source organism: Lepidothrix coronata (assembly GCF_001604755.1). NCBI lineage: Eukaryota > Metazoa > Chordata > Aves > Passeriformes > Pipridae > Lepidothrix > Lepidothrix coronata. The sequence goes on along the minus strand of NW_016690192.1, from coordinate 6,272,324 downwards.
TGGCTAAATTTGCAATGGGCTTTGAATGAATGCAATTCCACTCACACCAGCAGCACAGTGGGTATTTCTGGTTGTGTAAATACAGGGATGTATAAATACAGTCTGGGAGGATGCTGAGGGGACCCACTTGGTGGGGTTTCGGTGAGATCCGAGACTGCTCAGCACCTCCAGGGAGAAATTCCAACCCTTCCAACCTCCCCACAGTGTCTGTGGTCCCTTTCTATAGCCTTTTGTCCCAATCACAGCACACAGTGCATTTGCTTATCACCTTTTTAATCACAAACTCTGAAATATTTATTTTCCTGTGTTCTAAAAGCACACTTCTATATGCAACAAAGAATTATGTCAATTAGGAGGATGATGGAGATGTATTTTTCCCTCTACAGCTCTGTGACATTTAGCTTTTTCTCACATGGGTGTGGGGTTTTTAAATAAAGCAGTATTTCACTAATGGCTTCAGTGGGATTTTTTAATTCTTTTCCTCTATTTAGAGTTGGTGGGTTTTTTTAAATCCATTTCAATTCCAGTGAAAATGCCTCTGATCTGATAAAGGAGATGAAGTCACTGCATAGGCTTACTATTTTATTTCCATAAGGTTTGAAAGTTTTGTTCCCTGCAGTGTTTTGGAGCCCAGGAGTATTCATCTGTTTTGTAAAAGGAAAGTTCTACGGAACAACATTTGGTCACTGTTGTCTGAATTTCATTATTCTGTTCTCCAGACTAGCAGAGGGGAAAAGTGCAAGTTAGCTGGGTCACAGTCTGAAATGTGAGAGCAGTCAACTTTTTCTGAAGTTTATGGGAATGAAAGGAAATTTAATACTGCTCAAAAGCAAGATTTAAAGTTGCATCATGTGAAAACAATTGGAGAAGTTTAATCCCGAGGTCTTGGGTTATTTGGTAACTTACATGACCATTTGTCAGCCTGCAAAAGATGGAGTTGGCTTTGCCTCTGTTAACAGTTGGCCTCTGTTTTGGAGTGGTTAGGGAACAAACACAAGTTATATTGGGTTTATAGACCCTACTAGTTCTATTCTTCTTTGTCCTTTCAGCCCCTGACATGTCTGCTTGTCTCCAGTGTGGATCTCCCACCGATCTGGGCAACACGTGCTGACAAGCCTTTCATGTGAGAGGGGCTGCGGGGCCTGACAGCTTCTCAGCCTTCTGAAAAGCTGAATACATATCCATAATTTAACCTTTACCTCTCAGGCCTCATACATCTCATTGTATGTGGAATAAAAGCCATGGGACCCCGGGATGTAACTGAATACTTCACGTTTTGTAATGTTTCCAGTGCATCGTTTATGCTAAAAGAGGTTGCTGAAACATTCTTTACATTTATAGCAGTTTCTATGGAGTGAATTAAGGTGAAAATCTACAGAGCTTTAAATGCATAAAAATTAGAGATGTCTTCAAGAGTGCTCCAGCAAAAATTCCATCAAATAACTTTTAGCAAAGTCTCTTGCTGTTAGGAAAATTCCCTGGAATTTTCCTGCCTGTGTATTCTCCCGCCACGGATACATCCTCTCTGCTTTTGGCATCAGCACCTTCTGTGTTTGGCCGTCACTCACAGGCTCTCCACAGAGATTTAAAATAATGGTAATCATCATTAAAGTGAAAAAAATGGTGTCAAAACTTGTTTCTGAAGGACATTTCAAACGTTGTTTTGAGGGAGACTAACTTTTCAGAAGGTCTTTGGGGGGTGTGCAGGGTTGTGGCCATGGAGCTGCTGCACAACTGGACAAGTGAGGTTTAATCCATCCAGCTCACGATGGAGCCTCTCCCATTTTTTTTCTCTGTTTGAATCTGTTTGTTTCTCAGATTCATTTATAAGTTGCTTTTACCAGCTCTGAAAATTGGGGTTTATGGAGTTTCTTTTCCACCTGATTGTACAGTAACTCCTCGGACACCCAAACTGGAGCTCCACAAAGGCAATTTAATCAGTGCTGGAAGTAAGGACCAGAGGAGGGTTTGTAGGTGATGTTAAATATTGATCCTGAAGTCTTGAGTTCCCACAGTACTGCAGAAGAGAAAGGAAGTCTAGAGGGGAAACATATTGTGTACAGAGGTGGCAAGTTGGGAAACTGTGAAGGAGGCTGAAAAGGAGGAAAAGCTGGAAACAAAGAAGGGAAAAAGGAGAGAAGAAACTCCAGAAGTTCAGATGAAGGATCCCGTGCGCAAGCTGAGCTACAAACCATTGAGCACAATTGTGCAGGAATTAGTGCACAGTGAGAGGAATCTGTTGCATTTCCCTGCATCTGCAAAACCATTCCTATGAAACACCAAGCAGCAATTTGCTGTAATGGCAGAAGAAATCAGCACTATGTTATTTCTACAGGAGCTGAGCTATTGCTGTACCTTCTTCCACACACAGTAAGTTTCCCAGACATACATGGGGACATTCAGCTACTCTGGCTTTTCAAGGCCTGTACCTAAAATTGAAAAATGCAGCTCAGCTGCTTTTTATAAGATATCTACAAGAGCCAGTTCAAAGCTGAACATCCAAGAGCTGCTTAAAAACTGACTTTGATTCCCCCTGATAGAGAGCTCACCAGTGCAGCTGGGGAGCTGAAACCACTGATGTCTACTTTCACTGCTGCTGCTCTTTAATTTGAACTGATCTATTCCATCTCTTCTTATTTTGAGAAAGCAGAAAAATAAAATGTCTTACATTGCTCATACTGCCATAAATGTTATCAGCAGTAACTGCCTGAAATGCTGCCAGGAGCTGCACTGTCCCACCTGCTGCTGCGAGCGAGACACTGAGGAACAGCCCTGGACGTGGCACACGTTTCTGCTTTGCAATAAAGTAAAAGATAAAGGGCTTCAATTTACACTGAATTTCTCTATTCTCCATAAAACCTAACAATTCACCTTCCACTAAAGCAACAATTTTATCGGGAGGACACTCAAAGCTATAAACCAGTGAGTGTGGGGTGTGCTCTGACCTCTTGGAACTGGTGGGAGCTCAGGTGAAAAAGGCACTTAACTGGGCTATATTCATTTTAGCATTCCAATAAACTCCAATTTAGATATTTAAATAACACCTACATACTAATTAACTTCTTCAGCCTAAGCTGGAGCATATCACTGATGCTTTCATTTTGCTTTGGAGAAGGCTGTGCTTCACCCTGGGTGATGTAGGTACCCGGAACTAGGCAGGACCATCATTTAACTATATGTATATGTATTTCTTTCTCTGTCATTCCAGTGGCCAAACTCTCAAACAGTTGGAATTTCTTGCAAAGGGAGAAACACCTGAGCCAAATTAAACCACAGCATTGTTTAAAAATCACATTCTTTCATGTTGTGCCACGGACTGTAAGAGCTGAGCTGCTGATTCCTGCCCTCATAAAGCTTTTTCTTTGAGGCTGACTGTAATTATAGAGCATTTTAACACTTTTATCTTGGGGCTGCACAGGGACAGGACAGATTTGTAGACCCTGTCTCCAGTTTTCTACCCAGAGAGGCTCTTTGCAGGCAGGTGACCCCAGAGGAGAAGGCAAAGCTCCTCTGGGCAGCCCAGGAGCAACTGTCCAAGTCCTCCCTCATGGACGTGGTGGAGCTGATCATTCCCGAAGATCTCCCCTCCCCACCATGGGGGGTTAATGGCATTGTGAAGGGACACACATGACTGGGAATTTGTGCCAGAAACAACACAAGCACTCTGCTTGTGAACTTCCTAAACTCCTCCGCTTCCCTCCAGCTCCCCTCATCTCCCAGGAGCGCTGGATAAACACGGAGTCAAATGATTCAAAGCTCTGCACACTTGCTCACTGTGACACAGGGCCTTCTTTGCCTCTACAACTTACCTTCTTTCTTTTGTGCTGTGGATGCAAGAGGTTCACCAGGACTGGAAAGAGTGGAGGAGGGACCCTGGGGACAGGAAGGATTTTTTCACCAGCCTCTGCCTTGTAGTAGAAGGGGCCTTAAGACCCATCCAGTCCCACCCTCTGCCATGGGCAGGGACACCTTCCACTAGCCCAGGTTGCTCCAAGCACAGTCCAACCTGGTCTTGGACGCTTCCAGGGATGGGGCAGCCTCAGCTTCTCTGGGCAACCTGTGCCAGGGCCTCACCACCCTCACAGCCAAGAATTCCTTTTCAACATCCCATTTCATCCCAATGCCCTTTTAGGCACTGGAAGGGGCTCTAAGGTCTCCCCAAAGCCTTCTCTTCTCCAGGCTGAACACCCCCAGCTCTCTCATAGCAGAGGTTCTCCAGCCCTTGGAGCATCTCAGCATCATCACTCAGATGCCATATGAACCATCCCAACAGCTGCAGCCTTGGCTCCTCTCACACACAAGCCTGGATGAATTTCAGACCTGGACTGTTGCTCCTTGCTAGGATTCCTCATCCTAATTAACACTTAATTTGTTCCCTGCAATCAAGCTGTGCGTGTGTAGCTGAGTGTTCATCCACAGAGGAGAATGGGAGTTTCCAGAACTGAAGTGCAGGTGGGATGCTGTGAGCAGGTTCCGTGCTGATCTCTAAAGCCATTTCCCAGATTGGGGAATGGGGCTGTTATCCCTGTTAATTCTGGCTCGGAATCACAACCTGTGAAAACAAAGGCAGTAAAACCAAATCCCTCCCTGTTTTGGAGTTTTAATCCCTTTCAGTCTCCATACAGATCCCTCCCACTGCTCCCACCTCCATCCCAGCACCAGCTCCTGATCCCATCCTGTTCTTGCCAGGCTTCCCTAATCTGCTCCTTATCCAGATCCTGCTCCTTGCTGGTCCCACTTCACCATTTCTGGGATTTTTCCAGAGCCTCACAGAGGTGGGGAGTGCAGAGGAACACTAAGGGAAGGGATGAGAGCAGCTCTTCTGATGGTGGAGAAAGTGCAGAGACACTGGGTTGTGCTGATGGTCCCATGTTCCTGGTCAGCATGTGAAAACATGGAGGGAACAAATGAGAATTGGTTGACTGGATTTGGTAATTTGTTTAGCTCACCTGCAGCCACTGTCCCCACCTGAGCCTGGGCACAGCTCTCAGTGCTGTGATGGGAACATACCAAATAACACATTTTTTTCAGTGGAACCTGGAAATTTTGCCCCGAACTCGGCATGCTGCAGATCTGGGGATTAGACTTTGGATTTATGACATGGAATTACCCCACCAATAACAGTACTGTGCAGCATTTCCCTGAACTGTTTTAGCCAGTCTCAAAGTGACCCGTGGTTTACCAGGCTGGGTTTCAGCTTTGTGCTGTGGAGTCCACACTTAGGGCTCAGCTGGGCAGCCGGTGCACTCACCAAGGGCTTCAGAGATGCAGGAATTGTGACTGAATCCCTGGATTACTGGTGAAATCACACTGGAGTGAGGTGTGCCAAGACCCTGGCTCGGTTGGAGACAGCCTGGAGACTCTTTACCAATGCTGCCATCTAGAGAGAGAGAGTCTCTTCCAGGATGGAAGATCCTACAGACAATCAGGATTTAGAGCTTTTCTGCCTGGACCACAAGGTGCGTGTGCAGTAAAACCATCACCCCGTGTGCTGGGACACTCTGGTTCCTGCCAGCTCCACTGCTGGCCATGGCACCTCTGCGTGAACCCCTGGATGGGACAAGGAACCCCTGAGCTCTGCTCCAGGCTCAGCTGTGGCTGCTCTTCCCAGACAGCTCCTGTGATGGCTTTTCCTTTCTGTGTAGTGAAACTGCAGCCATGAGATCCTGCATTACGTAACCACGGGGTAAAGCTTAAAACATAGGCTGGACACACATCTGGATCTAATTGGGCTCCTCCGGGACAGGAGTCCTGTGCTTTGGCCTGGAGAGAAGCAAGGAAAGAGCAGCAGTAATTTTTCATGCAAATTTCCAGCTGCAGAGGGGTCTGTGCAAACCCTCTGTGGCCACAGCTTTGGCAAAGGTGGCCCATTAAGTGCTGCGTGGACTGACGGTGCTCCCGCTCCTGCAGTCACTGACTGGGAAGGGATCTGCTGGAAAAGTGGGTTTCCTGAGAAAATCAGGACTAACTGAAGCTCAGAAGTCTCCTGTACCCAAAGCTGCACTGTTTATCCTGAATCACCAGCCACTGTCCCTTCCTTTCTGTCTGGTCAGGGACTGCTGGCACTGGGGCAGCTGCCAAGAGCTACATCCTGCTCAGTGACCCCACAGGCAAATCCGCCCGGGCTACCCCAGGAGAGATCTCTGGCCTGCAGCCATGGAATCACAGAATCACCGAGGTTAGAAAAGCCCTCTAAGATCATGGGGTCTAACCATTAACCCTGCACTGCCAATGCCACCACTAACCCGTGTCCCCAAGTGCCACATCCACACGGCTTTTAAATCCCTCCAGGGATGGGCACTCCACCACTGCCCTGGACAGCCCCTTCCGGTGCCTGACCTCCCTTTCCATGAAGAAATTCCTCCTGATGTCCAACCTGAACCTCCCCTGGTGCTCTGCCTCTCGTTCTGAAGGTGCTGAAAGAAGTCAGGAGCCCCAGGAGAGGAGAGCTGGTGTCACCAGAGAGCTGTTAGCAGTAGTCAGCCCCAGTATGGGCAGAGAGCAGCTTTTAGCCCAGTTTGACTGAGCAGTGCTCATGGTTCCATTAGGAGGAGCCCAGGACTGACCTGCTTTAACAAGAGGCCAACCATAAACTCTGGGGTCACTTGTTCACCCAATGCTTAAAAGGCAAATTAGAGCAGCCAAATTGTTTCTCCCCCACTAATCCAGCTTTCTGCTTTAGTGCTCTGCACTGGGCTGTAGGGAAACCTCCGGGACACCATCCTGCCAAGGGAAGTGCTAGGCAGGCATGGAAAACACGGCTCTCCCAACCTCAGGCACAGGTTTTTCCCAGGTCCTACCTCAGCTTTTAGCCTTTATTAACACCTCCTTTTTTCTCTTTACCCCTAACCCTGATCTAGATCATTTTATGGAGCAGCTTTAGGGCACTAACAGAATTTACAAACTCCATTATTTGCAATTCCAGTTGTTCTTTATAATCAAATCAAATGCTCATTGGTGCAAATCTAAATTCTCTGGTCCCTCTGAGTGTTTAATAATCGCAGCTTTACATTGTTTTCACACAGCTAACATCAAACAGCTACACCTGTCTCCAAAGTGACCCTCTCTGTGCCCTTGGATAAGACATTGCACATTAATGCCTGCAAATCTGATTATTCCAAGGCTCTTACTGTCCACATTCAACCAAACAAGCTCATCAAAACCATCTATTCGGGAGCTGCGATGTGGGCAAATAAAAGAGCCCTGAGCAGTGACTGTGGCCCATCACTTTAATACCCTGCAATGCTCATTTCTGCATGGAGGGTTTCTCACACAGAAGGCAAATGGAGATTCATTTTCATAACTGGTGTTTAAAAGAGAAAATCCACCTGAGTGAAAAATACTCAGCTTTAATACACAGCCATGGCTGATTAAAAGACTGTGTATTATCAAAAAGTATTTGTGCTTCTTTTCCAGGAAAGTTTTCACTACAGGAAAAAAAACTCTGAATATTGAAAAATGTAGACTTTTTGTTATTCCTAGTGGCTTTTGTTTATGGAAAAGCCAAGAGTCCATGTGCTGACCCAAAGGTTGTCTAATGAGCACCACACACAACCCACAGGGACACAGAGAAGCAGCACAGCAACAGAACAAGGGGTGCTGAGGGCTGGGGTTTATTATTGTCTATCCTTAGCAGCAAAACAGTGTTCTTAATTACAAGAATAAAATGAACATTCCTCTCTCAGTGACAGGTGGGACAAGGGGAGGTGGGCTGACCTCCTTCCCTGCGTGCATCCAGCGGCGGTGCCGCTCTATGTGATGACGGTGGGCCCGGTGCGGCCGGTCCGCTCGTGGAGCTGGGAGAGCTTCAGTGCAATGGAGATGAGAGGGGCCAACATCACCTGCAGAGAGAAGAGAGATGGCTCAGAACTACTGCAGCACCTGGAGCTCTCACATGCCATGTCCAGCCTTCCCTTGTGGGCACCTGGGCTCAGCCCAGGACACCCAAAGCTGAGCTCTGCTGACCAAAGGACTAGTTTGGGCTCTGGCAGCCTTGGTGCTGTGACCACTGCCCTGGGGAGCCTGTTTAGTGCCCAACCACCCTGTGGGGGAAGAACCTTTTCCTGATATCCATCCTCAACCTAAATATAAGAGGAGGATTCTTTTCCTCCCGTGCCTACAAGAGCACAGCAGCGTTTTTAAGCTGCAAAGAACACATACTGAACTCACTACAGAACAGGTCAGTGCCACCTTAAGTACAGCTGCATCCAGCTGGGATTCCACACCCACCTGTGGATCCTGATGGATCTTCTGTGCGTCCTTCTCGTAGCTGTCGATGTAGAGCCGCACGGTGGCTCCCGCGCTGCCGGTGCCGCTCAGCCGGAAGATGATCCGGGAGCCATCGGAGAAGATGAGCCGCAAGCCCTGGGCAGGGAGGAGAGAGGGAAGAGCCTCTCAGCTCTTGGGTATCTGAGGTATTTTCCATGAGAGCCAGTGTGGCTATGCCCAACCTGCACCATCCCTGTGCTCCTCCTCTTCAGGGAGCCACAGAAGGCTCTTTTGTTACTCTCTCCCCATTCCCACAGGGATTACTGTCCCTCCTACCCCACGCTGGAGAACTTGCCAGAGCTCCTGAACACAAAGCATGTTGCTGCTGGGAGGTTCCTACCTCAGCACATGCCTGGAAACAAGAGCCGCCACACACAACATTCCCAACCCATTGCTATTCCATAAAAATAGACACAAAGAAAACACTCCTGTGCCCACCTGGTTTTTGGAGACACTTCCATCCACAGGGTCGTTGTACTCAAAGTTATCAGCCTTCTCCACCGTGTAGGCCTTGTCCCCACACGACAGCTTCTTCCCCACAAAGGAGCGGTCGAACATCACCGCCTCCAAATCCTTCATCATTTTGTTGGCTGCGTCTGCATCCACCTCCTCATAGTCATACCTGCACCAGGCACCAACACAGGTCAGGGAGGGGAGGGTGCAGTGGGCACTGGTGGTTTGGGATGCCCTTTTTGACTTCTGCCTTCTGCCCTGAGGATGTCCTCTGCTCCCACACTGCAGGGGAGCACGGGAAGAAAAGGCACATAAAAAGCACCAGAACAGGTTGCCCAGAGAAGCTGTGGCTGCCCCATCCCTGGAAGTGTCCAAGGCCAGGTTGGACGGGGCTTGGAGCAACCTGGTCTAGTGGAAGGTGTCCCTGCCCATGGCAGGGGGTGGAATGAGATGAGCTTTATGGTCTCTCCCAACCCAAACCAGTCTGGGATTCTATGAAAAGAGAGGAGGGTCTGTGTGCAGCACTACAGCTCCATCCAACACAGACTCCTGGGATACACTGCAGCAGCTGGTGTCAGGAGATGGAAGCACAAAGTGCTGTCTCACACTGGGTGTGTTACAGATCCAGGGCCAGGCTCCAACTCCTGCCAGGAATTTGCTGTAATTCTGCCGACAGCATCTCAGTAGGCCCCTCACGGACACAGCTGAACACCCTCGTCTGCATCTGCAACTGTGATTGCACCAGGACAACATCCCACTGCCAGCTTTGAGAGACAGCAGAGAGTGGCTGGAGCACAGAAGGGATCCTAGACTCTGTATTCCGAGTGCCAGTGGGATTTGTGCCACTTTATTTGCCGGCTGACCCGCCCACCCCTGCACTGAGTGTGCTCTGCAGACACCTCGAGTGCTAAAAGGCTGCCTTTTTATCCCAGACTTTGGCATTTCCCCCCAGGTCTCCATGCCTCAGGTGTGTGCTGCCTTTGTGGTGTGGGGAGAAAAAGAAGGAAGAAGAAAAAAATAAAAAGGCAAATTCTTTCATTTGGCAATTTGAGAGGGAATTTTCATGTAGGTCTTCCAAGCTGAAAGATTTCTGCCTAATGCTTTCACTCCAGGTGATATTCCCACCTCTGCTTGTGTGCAGGCTGGTTCTCACTCCTTCCCTTTCCATCTTCCATGTGTACTGCAGCTTAAATTAGAGTATTTTGGGACTGGACAGAAACTCATCCAGGTAAGTAACAGCCTGGGAGCTGGGCATTCCACAAGATACTGCTGTCACTGAGGGTATCAAAAATTTGCTGCTGATTTGGGCTCTCAAGAGCCCAGCATACTGAACTGATGGCAGAAAAGACTTGAAAGGAAAAAAAAATAATCAAAAAAAAAAGATTCTTTGCATGTATAAAATGTACAGCCTGGGCAGACTTTAATACCAGATTTATGTCTAGAATAACAACCCTAAGCTGGACACGGTGAAGGGTTCTGGTGAATCCCATTCCGTGTAACCCAGGTGTGTTACAAACTGCTCAGGGAGTTTTAAATTACTGTGAGAGAAGCAGTGAGTGCCCCGGGGCAGGAGCAGCCCCACAGTGACACACCAGTGCCATCAGTGCTTTGGCTCTGACCTGGAGGGTTGGACACGGGACAGAAGGAAGTGTGAGGTGTTGGAAGCACTTCTCCCACCTGGTAAAGTAGTTCCTGCCGTACTTCTGCCAGTGGTCCTTCATGATGTCCTCCACGCTCTGCTTGCGGGTGGCCAGGATGGACAGCCAGGCCAGCACAGCCCACAGCCCGTCCTTCTCCCGGATGTGGTCGGAGCCTGTGGAGGGAACAGCACAAACACAGCTCCCACTCCTTTCACCTACCTTGTCTCCTCTCCTGCATCCATCTGGCAGCGCTACAGGCTCCCAAATGGAAGGCATTCCCACAGCTCCATCCAGGCTGCATCATTAGAACGGGGCAGGATATCATCTGCTTTCAGCTACAGCCCAAGTAAAACATTCGGCCCCTTTCAACACACACACTCTCATTGTTCACAGATCCTCAACTCTGTTCCCAAGGAAGGAACGGGGAATGCACAGTAAAAAGGTCATCAAATAAAAAAAAAGGCAAATGCAGAGGAGCAGCTCAGGAAGAACATCAAGCTCCTGAGCAGCTGCCACGTTCTGTCTGCCAAGCAGCACACTGGGATCAGCACAAATCCTGGCCCAGCACCAGGACAAATGTCAGCCCTCCTGGGGAACCAAACCCCAGCAACTCTGGAATTAGCCCAGAATGGAGAGAGGAGCAGCAGGTCAGAGAGCACTGGCCATGGGGCTGGAAAACAGCAGGGCAAGGAGAGACTCCATCCACCTGTGGAGACCAGGAGAGCTCCCACACACCAGGCATGGAGAGGCTGGAAAACCCCTCTTTTGGATAGAGGAGGATTCACAGAACCACAGGACAGTTCAGGTTGGATGGGACCACAGTGGGTCATCTGGTTTGACCTCCCTGCTCCAGCAGGGTCACCCCAGAGCACATGGCACAGGGTTGCATCCAGGTTTTTCCACTGTCTCCAGTAAGGGAGACTGCACCTTCTCTGGACAACCTGTTCAGTGCTTGGTCACTACACAGGGAAGAAGTTCTCCCTCATGTCCAGGTGGAAGGTCCTGTGCCTGTTTGTGCCTGTTGCCTCTCATTCCTGATTCCACCAAAGCTGGCACTGCACAGAGAGCAGGAACCCACCGGAGCCCAGCTCAGCCTTGCCCTGGGAGCACAGCAGGGGGCTGGGAACACACAGGAAATCCGAGAGGGGCTGGACCTTACACAGCACCCTGAGCACCCAAATGAAATGGGATCAAATGGCCCAGAACACCCCCAACCCACCCTCAGGGCTCCTGCCTCGTCAGCTCATGCTATGCTCCACAGCTGCAAAGTTCTCGCCTTTCCACTCTGGAAAACATCCAAACAGGTATTAATGAATCCCAAGGAGCTAATGCAGAGAGCACTCCAGAGCTGCCATGTCACCCTCTCCAGGAGTGCCAGAGTGGGGATCCTCTGGGAAAGGGCTGGGGGCAGGGCACGGGTTAGGTGGAGCTTTGCACAAATCCCACTATTGTGGACGCAGCGATAAATTATCCCCATGGTCCCTGAGGGAGGAGAGAGCTGGGCAGAGGTGATGGAGAGGAATGCTAAATAAACACCAGTCCCATGTGATGTATCAGCTTATGGCTGGAATAAAATACCCAAGGAAGCAAGCAGGAATTCTGTCATGTTGCATTACTCTAATTGCTCCTGGACTCCAGTCCCACCAGGTCACAGTTTGTTTCAATTTTTACTGGATCTCTTTGGCTGCTCCTTCACCTCTCTCCCCTTCAACACTCACATTCTGTCCAGCTCCAAACAACTCCTCATTAACTTCCTATCAGCCAACCTTCCTCACCCCTTTTCATTCCTTTTTCATTCCTAAGTGCATTTGCCAGGTGGACAAACACCCTTTGCACTGTGGGGGGAGCCCAGCACTCTCAGGCCCTTTCTGTCCCCCCAAACTGCTGCAGCCCCCAGCCACTTGGATTTGATGCTGTCTGGCCAAAATCCCAAACCTCTCCCTCAGCCCCTGCTGCAAATGGAATCAGTCACTTTTATTTGGGATGGAGTCACTTCCCTGCTGGGGGATGGAGAGAAACTGGGAGCTTGTTGCTCATACAACAGTTTTAGAGAGCTGCTCATCCCAGACCATATCCCATCAGCAGCTCCAGGAAGGTGGAAAAGCATTTGCTGGTTTCTGGTGTGATTGATTTCCTGAAGCACCAGTACCCTCTCATTAGCCAAGGTCCAGGATATAAACTCAGCACATGCTGAAATCACTCAGGCACTCCAAAATCTTTACTCACAATTTCCTTCAATATTTCTTTACAGAGATACCACGTTTCCTGAAATTCCCCTTTCCTTCCAACCTGAGGCCAAATCCAGTGTATCAGAATAGCATATGATTGCAAAAATATTGCCACTGAGGACTGCTCAGCCCCACAGCCCCCTGTTTTCACCCAAAGCCTGGAATCCCCTTTCTCAGGCACAGGGAAGCTGGGGGAATCCTTTCCTGTCAAGCTGTGCACCCCAGCTCCACAAAGCACTTCACCTCAGGCATTTGGGGATTTAAGGCACCCATGCACAGGTTAAAAGGTGGTGGAATGAAAAACACACAAGGTTTGAGTGTGAAATCATCCACCCTAAATTCCCCCAAGACCCTGTGCCTTGCATATCCCACCAGAGGTCCTTAGAGAACAGGGAAAACAAGATCTCAAGAGAATTCAGACCAGGTAAAACTCAGCCTTTGTGGAGGAATTAGGTGCCTTTTCCACAGACAGGATGTTAACACCATGTGGTAGATGCCATGGGAGAGCTTAGAAACTGCTGAGGTCTCCCAGGAATTCTGAGTGTCCTGCACATGCTGCTCCAATGTGGAGCAAAACCTGCTCCCTTCAACTTCCCTGCACAAATAACAGTTGTGTGTCACGTGCACACCCCTAGAAATTCCTTGTGATGTTCACTTTGTTTCTCAGTAACCCAATAACTTGCTTAGACTGTTCAAAGGCAAGTGTTAATTTAAACTTTATAAATCATACCTTGTTTTCAGAACAGGAAAATGAGGGCCCTATTAAGCTCAGAGATTTAATAGTGACCTGAAACCTTCCCTAATAAAACTCCATGCTCCAAACCATATTTCTTTCCAGAAATGAAAACATTTAGAAGGCTTTCCTGGCCACCAAGAGTTGAAAAATACATTTAACATTGCACTTAATCCCCACAGACTCAATGACCGGACTAGTAAAGAGGCCCTCAAACTTCCTGCATATCTCCACGTGCCTTCCTGAAGGACTGAGGGAGAACTGGCTCCTGCCTCACAAAACCTTCAGCACTGTTTTTTTCCACACTGATTCTTCCAAGCCTTTTTTCATATTTTATTATTTTAGAAGCATTAACAACTACAGATGAAAGAGAAATCCCAAGCTATAAAGAATAAAGAACTAACAGGAGGAACTAACACCATCCTGGGTGATCCCAGGAATTGCTGACTTACCAGTTCCAAAACTTTCCTCTCCACACAGAGACAGTTTGTTTGCATCCATCAGGTTTCCAAAGAACTTCCAGCCTGTTGGAGTCTCATACAGAGCGATCTTTGTAGCCTGGGCCACCCTGCAAAGGTAAGAAGGCCAAGTCACATCCCAGCTGGATTCCTGGTGCTCCCATGTGAGATGCTGCAGTATCAGCCTCTCCCTTGGGGTGACACTGCAGGCAGGGAATGCCACTGCTTTGGGGGTATCCTCTATTTTATCCCAGTGTAACATTTGGAAAATGGGTGGGATGTGCATTTAAAGAACAGATACGAACACACAGCTCTTCTAAAGCAACTTTAAGTTATGAATCTCCAAACATTTAACAAATTAGCACTATAAAATTTAAGGAAAAAAAAAGGGTGGGAGGGTCATTTTTTTTGGACTTATCTGTAGAGAAGAGAAAGAGCCAAGAGCACAACCCAGCTCCGCTCCCCACTACAGAGATGTGTTAAACCCCAAGAAAGGGACAGGGATCCCTCCCCCCTCCCACCTGAACAGCTGGTACCTGTCGAGGGCCCCGCTGGTGGGCATGCTCCGGGCAAATCCACGGACTCCAGTCTGCTGGAAGTACGGGATGCAGAGAATGTTGGCAGCGATGACGGCCACGGAGTCGGAGGGGTTCACGAAGAAGCCGTGTTTTCCCAGGATCATGTTGCGATCCTGAGGAGGACAAGAGGGGAACAGCTCTGCTCCCTGCTCAGCACAAGAGCTGCTCATAAACCCAACAGCTCCCAGGGATTTTCTGACTGCACTGGAATAAAAGCAGAGCTTTGAAACACCTGGATAGTGTTTCACCTTCCTGCTGGTTTTTCACAGCCTTTAAAGTTATTTAAATGCAGTTTGGGTTTCTTTATTGACACAGTAGCCAACTATTGCCCAGGTGACAAAATGCAGCAAGTGGTTCACTTCCATTCAAGACTACAGAGGGAGAGAAAAGAGCTTTGCCTTCGTCCTCTGCTTAAAATCAGCTGAGCATCAGTCTCCCACAGCTGATTAGAAGGCCAAAAAGTGACCAGAGATCAGCTCATTTACCCCATCTCCATCAAAGGCAGCTCCGAAGTCATACTCTCCTGTCTTCATGGTCTGGACCAGGTCGGCAGCGTAGGTTAAGTTGGGGTCAGGGTGGTGGCCCCCAAAGTCCTCCAGTGGGGTGCAGTTCACAGCTGAGTTTGCTGGGGCTCCCAGCTCCTCACACAGGATCTTTTTCACGTAAGGGCCCACAACTGTCACAGCAAAACATGGAGAGAAACAAGTTGTCTCTGCCCTTGGTCAGCTTTGCACCAGCCACGTCACCACCCACCCCTGGGCTGCTCAGGCTGGGTCAGTTTGTGTGGGCTGGGGTCCTAAAGCACAGGAGCTCCCACAGGGTGGTCAGTTCATGTGGTTTATGGTACTGAAGCACAGGAGCTCCATAGATCTCGAGACAAGAGGAACAAGGTGCCAAGAAAGCCAGGGTGCTCCCAATGACATCTGTGAAAGGGACTCACAAGTCTGGTCGATATATTAAATTATATAAATCAGTCTAATGGTCTCATTTTTGTACTCAAACCTCTATGGGAACATCTTTGCCTAATTGCTGTGACCCCCATGGGACACTGACTGATGTGAAGTCAGGGCAGCTTTGATCACAGCTTCGTCCTCTGTCTCTCAAGTGCTGACTGACACATGTGAGCCCTACAGCACTCCCCAAACTCCACCAATACCTCTGCCCCGGGGCAATTCCCAAGGCCAGACATTTCACAGAACCCTAGAATGGTTTGTGTTGGAAGGGATCTCAAAGTTATCATTTCATTCCAACCCCCAAAACACAATATTTGACAAAAGAAAATAACGTAAGGCATAAAAAGTTTGCTTGCAAGAAGAAAAATCCAGGATGCTACAAAACAAAAATCAAACTTACAAGTGATGGATATAAATTCCAGTAAAATCTCTCTCTCTGAAGGAGGTGGGAAAGCCCCTGGGACACCCAGCTCCCTAAAATGCCCCAAGCCCACCCGGGGTACCTCCGTGCATGGCGTCGATGCGGATCTTGAGGTGGTTTTTCCCTGAAAGCAGCTCCTTTAATGCACTGAAGTCAAAGATACTCCTCAGCATGTTGGCATAAGCTTCCACAGAGTCCACAATTTCCACTGGAAAAGAAAAGGGAGCAGAGAGCAACTCTCAGAGTCTGAAATCTTCGTTACAAAGTCCTTGTTGCTGTGCTGAGCATCCTCAGAGCCCGGGCTCAGCACAAAGCCTTCCACATCCCACAGGATCAGCTGATAAAGATGGGAATAATGGTGTCAAATTAAGAATTTAATTACAGGTTCTCACTGCTAATCAGGTCACAGACAAATGGACCAACAAAATCCTTAAGGAAAATTCTGTTCCCAGCTATGACTCCCAAGAGGCTCAGTCCCACTTCTCTTGCCTGGAGAGAGGGATTAAGGGAAAAGGGAAATATATAGATATATATATATATAAAATCAGATCTTTAATTCCACCAAAGTCAATGGGAATTGTGAACTTAATAGTTCAAAAAAGCTGCACCTTTGCAGCCAACAGGCAATATAAAAACCCCATTAACATAAAAATCCCACTACATAAATGGGGACTGGGAGAAATACCAACTTTTATCATCTTTTATTTATTTTTTAATCAGCACAAGTCACCAGGAGATGGTAAAAAAATACTTGCAGTGTTTTTTCGAAAGTCTTTTTTTAATGCATTTTCATTTTTCACTGCTGACTGACAGAAATCACATATGAAATGTAACAGTTTTCCCACTCACGGGGAGAGCTTTTAATTGTGAAATCATGGAAAAAATCAGTTACAAGATTAAACACTATATTTTTAATTGAGAAAATGCACTGTAACTGCAGAGGTGTCTGTTTTCAAGTACAAGTTTGCTCTGCAGACAAAACAGCCTTTGATTTTAGAGAAGTTTGATGGATCGAGATTTTTCCACTGAAGTGGAAACTTTTGTAGGACAGAAACTGATCTACACAAGGTAAGATGCAGGGCAAACCAAAAAAATAAATAAATATCAGGATGCAGGAGCAATGTCTTTCTTGGATTATCCAGTGGATGAGAAGGAGGGATCAGAATGGCCATGTCTGTCCTCAGACAAACCAAATTTCCTCGTCCTTTCCAAAAGGAAGAAGACTTGTTTACCTGTAAAGGGTTTAAATTTGTTCTCCAAGTCAAACTGCTGCTTCCCAATGGTGCTCAAATCCACCTGGAGATCTGGGCAGATGGCATACTCCTCAATTTTCTTGCTGATTTGGAAAATTTTATCCGTGATGGCTTCAGGAGCAGGACCTGGGAGAGAAAATGGCCAAGGGGGAAGATGGTAAAACAGGGATGTACTTCAGGAGTTCAGGAAAGACCCAGGGCTGGGAATCCCAGAGTTTGAGCATCCAGGTTTAGGGAAACTCACTGCTCAGGGCACTGGATCTCTGTGATATTAAAGCAGAAATTGGGTTCCTTGGGGTCAACATGAGAAACAACCAAACAAATTAATCAAATAAGGGGCCAAGGGCCCTCACCTCCATTGGCAATGTTGAATTTGATGCCAAAGTCCCCGCTGGGCCCCCCAGGGTTGTGGCTGGCTGTCAGAATGATGCCCCCAATGGCCTTGATCTTCCGGATGATGCAGGACACGGCCGGGGTGGACAGGATCCCGTTCTGCCCGATGACCAAGCGCCCTATCTGGGGATAGAACAGCAAAACAAACTCCTGTGAGGCCCAAATCCCAAATGCCAAATCCACCAAACCCCAAATGCCAGCAACAGGTAAACCAGAGCCCTGAGGTGCATGGATGGCAGAGGCGCCCTTGTTCCTGGGAGGCCTCCAAGCTCTCCCTGGTGCATTCAACCCCACGCTGTTGTGCTTTTGGAGCGCTTTCCTTCAGGAATGCTGCAGCTCAGCTGGACATGGTGCACTGGAGGGCTGAGCTCTCCAGTTGTCCCTGTTTTTATGTTGTTTAGTTGTCTCTAAACAACACCAAAAACCAACCAACCCCTCTGGCCGTGGCCTCGAACTTTGGTTTCCAAACACACAATGGGACGGAGAGAAGCCAAAACAGCACAAAAATTGGACATCATGGCTGCTCCCATGGGACCAGCTGCAGGTTCTTCCAGTGAGTAACACACCTCCTTCCCATAAATTCAGTAACCTCACTGAGATTGCATCCAGAGCAATGTGCTGAGCAATACAATCAGAATCCAGTTGCTGGAGTCCACGCAATAAAGCAGAGGATGAACACACTCCTCAACACAGCCCCCAAATGAGGTGACAGAGATTTAAAAACACACCAGACTCTGCATCAGCTGAGATCAGAGAGAGAACAGAAAGAGAAAAGAGGAGGGATTCCATTCAAACACAAGATAAAGCAGGGATCAGGAGGAGTGTTCCCGACTGCAGGCCTGCGGTGGGAGCTGGGCCAAGGGCACGGGATGAGTGTGATTCCGGGCCCCTGGCACTGTCAGGTGCTAAGCCCCAGCCTCCTGCCCATCAGTTAGTGCATAGTACAGCTGTCAGAGACCAGCTGCTCAAAGATCTGCACCTCCAGCAAATAATGAGCACAAATATGAAACAGCAGTTTAGGACCCCAAGGTGAAGCCCTGCTCGTGGGGGGAGCTCATGGGACAGCAGCTCATGGTGGAGCCCTCCTGGGTTTTCATCTGAAGTGGCCCAACCTACACAGGGTTTGCTTTTCCCCATTCTCAGCCAAAGCCAGCGCTGCTTGATCTGTGCTTTAGTCACCAGCACACCTTGTCCTGTGCTTTATTCCAGCCTCCAAATTTTGCTCCTCCAGTTTCCCCAAAAATTCATGGGACCTCCAGGAAGCTCCTCTGCAAAACTTCACCTCTTGTTCCCCAGTTTCCCTTTGAGGGTCACATTCTGCAGCACCCCTGTGCTCTGCAGCAGCTCAAGGGATGCTGCAGAGGACTGGCAAAACAAGGGATTTTCCCTCCCACACCAGACAGGAGAGCTCCTGGTCCTCCCCATACACCTGAATTGCAGCTTTTCCTCCCCACAGTGAGGAAGAAAAGGAAGAAACACTTGTCTCCATATGAGCTGCTCTCTGATTTAGGGCCCCCCTTGGCTTCCAGAGGTTTTCAGCTGTCATTCCCCACCCATCCAATGCTCAATCCCTCATGGTAACCACTGGAAAAGGTTGCTCATGGCAACAATGTGCTGAAAAATTTATACTTAATCCTTTTGGATTCTCTGGAATTTCTTCTGAGAAAAACCTAAGACTGGAGAAACACCTTTCATGGAATTCTCAAAACAGACCCACTTGATGCAGCAATTTTGGGTTACAGCCCCTCAGAGCAATCCAGGCAACATTTCCACCCTGGTTTTACTGAGAGCCCACTAAGATGCACACAGGAAATAATGAACACCTAAAATTCCCAAGATCCAGGTCTCTCTGAATAACAAGAGATCCAGGACAGACAGCAGAGCCTTTTCTTCTTAAAAAGCATAAGAAAACAGATGCAAAACCCCAAAGCCCAAGAGCCTTGCAGTGCATAAATCATGATCCACCACAAACAGACAAGCCTGTCCTGCTTTCAAAACACAGAATTCCAGCACAACTGAGATCCACATAAAGGTTGCCACTCACTTCCTCACCCTCATCTCAATTTTCAAAGGCTCCTGGAGTATTTATCACAACTTATATATGGTGAGAAAGAAACAACCATGTTTTACCTTTTCCTTTGCCACTCTGGTGGCTCTCCTTGTAACTTCATTTCTGAACAATATCAGGGGTTTATATTCTCATGGAAAGGCTACAAAATCCAAGTGCCAGCAGCCTGGGGCTGTCAAACCCCAAACCAAGAACACACAAACACCAAGCAGTATTTATTTTCCATTCTCCAGGTGTATTCTCTACCCAACTGCATCTCTTAGAGTGAAGTCAGTCATTTCTGTACTACCAAACTGGTTTTCCATTAAAAACTTAACTCCTACAGTTGAATAAAGCCTTTGGGGAAATTAAATCTCAGAGTGACTAATTTATTAAGGCTTCCTGCATTTATCAGCCACACACCGACAGGAATTTAGGGATTTAACATTTACCAACCCCATTGGCAGCAGCCATTTGGACAATCAGTTCCACTGCAGACTTATTGAGGTACCTCCCATCACCTCCAACGACCAGAGAAGATCCCTGGCGGTCTCTCAGGTCTATGGAAAAAAAGATACTCTGGAAGAAGTTCTGCAAATAGTTCGTCTTGGATTCAAAATAAAAGGTCTTCTTCCGTAATCCGCTGGTTCCCGGTTTCTGGTCATTGTAAGGGGCTGTTGGCACAGTTAGCACGGGCAGAGGAGCGTCTTCCATGTTCTTTTTTCATACAAATGCATTTAAAAAGCAAAATATGCCAAAATTAGTCCCCAGCCTTGGCCCACCTATTAGACAGGAGTTCAGGGAAGCCGCTGGACACCCAAAAATAGCCCCTTGAACCTTGAGCTGCCGCTGGTTTCTGTAACTGAAGACGCTTTCCCGCACTTGCTGGGGTGGATCAATGTCCCAGAGAACACACAATTCTACGCTGCTGGGAAAGGGTTTCTGTCTTCTTTACCATCTGCTGGTTCCCACAGGCACAGCTCCTGGCCATTCCCGAGCCCAGCAGTGTCAATCCATGTGGTTCTCCCTCAGGGAAGGGACAACAGGGAGGCGGGAGCAGCTCAGCTCCCGCTCGGGTGTTTTTGCCAGCCCAGCAGATCCACAGGGCAGTGCCAGGCCAGGCCAGCAGGCTGGGTCCCTGGGAGGCAACGTTCCAGAGGGATCCTGCTGGAGTTATTTAGCAAAGTCTGGTGAGTTAAAGGTCACTCTTAAAATGGAAGGGAGCGGATCCGTTACCTCCCGTTTGCTCACGCAGCTCCTGCCCTGACAACCCAACTTCTCCCTCCTCAAACATAGAGATGTTATCCACCAGGAACAGTGGGAAAAACCTAGAGAAGCTGAAAAGCTACAGGAGCAATAGGTTCAGTTGAACACCCCCAGCAAATGTCAGCGAGATTAAAACCACAAAAAACCATCAAATGTTTTGGAAAACTGCATCCAGCAAAGATACTCATTTGGGAGCAGCTTAAACATGTCCAGGAGAGACTCAGACACCAAGAAACTTCTAAACTCCTCACCCCTGGAAGTGTCCAAGGCCAGGCTGGATGGGAAAGGAGCACCTTGGTCTAGTGGGAGGTGTCCCTGCCCATGGCAGGGGTGGGATAAGGTGGGCTTTAAGGTCCCTCCCAACCCGAACTACGCTATGATTCTAAATCAGACTTTCCTCCAAACCGCTTTAGTAACACTCAGAGGCCTCTGTCTGAGCTGCTGGAAACAATGTATGGATGTTACTGGAGCAGTTAAAGCACAGACACTTTGTAACAACTCCATCTGTCCCTTATGACTGCAGGGGACAGGAGGTGTGTACTCAGCTGAACAGGGAGAATTCACAAAGGTGCTCGGAGACTCTTTCCTGAGGTGCCGAGTCTGTCATTGCTCCAGCCATTGATATATTTTCTTCCAACGGGTAAAGGGATCATAGAATCATAGAGGTTGGAAAAGCCCTCTGAGATCACTGAGTCCAACCAGTCACCCAGCACTGCCACGGCCACCACTAACCCATGGCCCCCAGATCCTGTTTTATGCATCAGTACATTAAAATCCAGTTGCATAATTTGTATGAGCTGACACATCTTTTACACCCACAACGAGATTTCCTGGGATACAGAAACAACTGGGTTGTGTTTTATCCATCCTGAGACTCCCTTAATTCCTAGGCACAGGTTTCCCTCTAGTGGCACAGAAACCACAGTCCAGCTCCCAAAATTACACCTGGCAGCAAAAGGCCTAAGTGAGCTCTTTCCCTTCTTATTCTCAAGATAAACTTGGTGCCCTGTGAAATGTCGTGGCATTAAGTGACAGGAGGAGGCACGGGCCACCTCCCAGCTCCTGTGACTGCACTTGGAATTACTGGCAGGGAAAAGGCCTATGAAAGGTTGGAATTTGTGTGTGCAATAAAGTACATGTGGACTGGACAGAGGAATCAAATTAGATTAAGCTGGAGAGGAGGGTGTTGGCCATTAGTGAAATGTTTGTGTACATAAAGTAAAACACATTCTGTCAAATGAAATATAAAATAGTGCATAGAAAGCTTAGGGACAAGAACAGCATAACAACAACCCTGGTTTTGGGGCGCTCACTTGCTCCCAGGGCTTTCCTGAAACATCTGCATCACTGCTGGGATAATCTAAATCACCACTAACAGGCCAAGCAGGACTGGTCAGGGGTTGGGCATCATAGGCTGCCACAGGATTCAGAGGTGGAAAAGGTCACCAAAGGTTGATGCTGAGCACCTTTGGACTGAGGCAGGGTCATTAAATCCATGATCTGGGAGGCTTTGCTGGGATGACTGTGATCATTACAGATCACTCACAGCTGGAAAGGAATTCAGGAATTCAGCAGGTCATCAGCTCTCTCCCCAGAACTGGATCAAATACACCCCAAAAGTTGATATAACTTGTTCTTGAAATCTTTTTATCCAGGTAATGCCAGTGCATCACCAGCCTTGCAGCTGGAATTGTTTCCCTACAATCTGCTGGACATCTTCCTTGCAGTGGTTTAAGTCCTCCTGAGCTGACACAGCAAACAAATCATAATCCTCTTCCTGACAACTCCTCACACACTTGAAATCCTTTGGCTATAGACTCTGAGTGTCCTCTCTGCTACAGCAAACAACCCCAATCCCCTGGGCTTTTCCTTGTGGGCATGTTTCCTGGGTCTCTTGTTCCTGATGGAATTCAGAGGTTGGTGAGGGCATCTCCCCTTCCCACTGCAGGCCAGGACATTTGTTAGCTTGGGTCCTTTTCCTGACCTGCACTTCAGACACACAAGAACTGAGTGAAAATAAATAATTAACTGCCCCACTCAGAGGGCAGATAAAGCCCAGGTACCCTCTCTGGGGCTGTGTTCAGCTGCAATCCTTCTTTCCCAGCTTTGCAGGAATTTCTGACAACAACCAGCTGCTGACAGGCATCATCTCCTTACACCCTTTTTCTGTGCTTAGTCCAAAAGACACAGAGCACAAAATCCCAGGCAGCAAACGGAGTAAAATCACTTCACACTTATTTGGTGACTTTCCTTTAGGACAGAATCCCATTCCCCTGACTCCTGCCCTCTGAAAAGCACAGTTCCCTGCACTGTCCATGCACTTTGGCCATAAGAGGGTGCCAAGAGCCCTGAAAAACCCCATTGACCAGCTGCCAAAACCTGGCACTCTGTGCCCAAGGACAACTCTGGTCCAGGCAGCCACTGCTTTGACATTTGGCAATGCCAGGACAACTGGAGCCCAAGTCAAATAAACAGACTGCAAGCCTGTTAATCATACAAGGAGTGCTGCTCCAACCGCACTGCACTTTGTCTCTATCAAGAGTTAATTAAAAAGCCAGGTTTGGAAGTTGCTGCAGAGGTTATGGAGAGGCAAAAAACTATCTGGCACCATCTCCACAGCACATCCACATGATTCACTCCAGAATTAAGAGACACCGTTCTGTTCCTGCACTGCCTCCCAGTTAAAATGAGCAGACAAACTGGGTGGCACAGAAAGGGCCCAGCAGGGCTGGGAATGAAACCCCCATGTCAGTGTTTGTCCCAGGGAAGTCCACAGTAGTGACCAGGACTGAGAAACTTTGTGTTCAAAGGTCAGCCCTTCAAAGCACACCCAAAGCTGCATATTATCTCCAGTGTCCTGCCCCTGCACCAGGGAAAGGGCAGGGATTCCAGCTGGTTTGCCTCAAGTAGACCCAGGAATGCTCCAGGATTTCTGTCTCCAGCCTGCTGATTGACAGCACCTATCCCCGAATCCTCTTAAAAACCTGAACCCCAAAAAAATCCCCTTGGGCAGGGATGATCCTACACAAACCATTCTCCTTAAAGGTTTTCCCAGGCAGGGATTATTTGACCTTCCCAAGGCAACACACTCCTTTCCTTAGCCTTAAGCTTCCAAAATGCCTCTCAACATTTGACCTTATAATTCTTGCCCTGTCCCCACCAGGCCAGAAAATGATGTCACTTTGTTCCCTGCAGCCTCTCTGTGCTTCCCCATCCTTTGGCTCAGGTCATTCCCTCCTCACTGGCCCCACCTGTCCCTCCTCATAGAATCCCAGAATGGTTTGGGTTGGAAGGGACATTAAAGCTCATCTCGTTCCACCCCCTGCAATGGACAGGGACACTATCCCAGGTTGCATCCAACCTGGCTTTGGACACTTCCAGGGATGGGGCAGCCACAGCTTCTCTGGGCAACCTGTGCCAGGGCCTCACCACCCTCACAGGGAGAAACTCCTTCTCCCCAGAATGACCTCAGGCCATTCCTGTTGGTGTCTCCCCCAACCACACTGGATCCTCTCTGAGGGTGGTGCCCCAGGTCAGGACTTAAGTTCCTGCTGAGACTGTATTTCCTGGGTTTCACTTACGCAGCCTGACTTTAAAATCTAGAAATTATGTTTTTCTGGATAACTGGATGATCCTGCCACCAGTCTTTGTCCTCTGCTCATCAGATCTGCTGCTTAGTGTGTTACTCTGCATCTTGTGCTATGAATATATAGTATGTACATATTACATTTCTTAGGACTTCTGCCTTCTTCACACTTTTTACTGATATTTATGTTATTTATGTTTATTCTTAAAATATGTTCCAGCTCATCATTTGAAACATTAATCCATATATTGGCTAACTCAGACCCATGACAGGGTGGGCAGGACCCCCCACAGTGCATTCCTAGATCCCGATGAGCTTGGCCTTGGCATCACACACATGGAGAGCAGCTCTCCAGCTCAATTCCTATCCCAAACTTTGCCTTGACCAAGAGAAGGCTTTAGGCTCCATCCTGCTGCCCTGCCAGCCCAGCCACAGCTGAGGTGTCTGGTTATACAGAGTCGTTGTCCCAGAGATTACAGTTAAATCCCTGTAGGATGAATTTCAACTCTGCCTGCTGGATTTGCAGAGATTAACTGCAAAGCACCTTAGCTCTGTCTCTGAGCTGGAGTTTCATTAGTGTAGAGTTTAAAATTCCAAAGAGGCACTGAAACTGGACAACCTGACACTGCCTTAATCACCTTCCACTATAAACTGGCATAAGCCAATTAACTTTACAGGCAGAAAGAGGCTAAGCTGGTGTAACAGCAGCCTGCAACCTGTAAGAGCTGCTGCAGCATTGGCTGCCTCCTAAAATCCACCATCATCTGCAGCCAGGAAATATCTGCAGTTCATATTTATTTCCTTACTTCACATATCACACCTCAGTTTCCCCTTCTGCTTCTGAGAAAAACAGGAACATTAGAAAGCCCAGAAATTGAGGCTTTTCTTACCGGCTTGTAGGGTCCAGCATCACTGCATCTAGTTCTGGTACACAGGGATTGCTTTTTGGAATAACTTTCTGTATGATCACTTTATTTTGATATTTTTAACACCAGGAGCTGTAACTTGAAGGAAAGATCTCAATGGGAACTGATCTGCAGGCTATGGCAGAACAACACAAAGGGAGCTCCAAAAGTAGAGCAGTGGCAAGTAAAGAGCGTTTAAACACTTGGTTTCCCTGGATAACTGAGTGGGGGAAAAGGTAAAGAGCAGCCAAGCCAGGAAACCAAACTTCTTAGGGTAGAGAGCAGCATTTCTAATAAAATCCCTGTGTCCTGCAGCTGTAAAACAAAGCCAGGCAGTATTTAGCATGCAAAGCACTGCCTGGCATTCAAAACACCTTCCAGCTACTTTGCAGCACTTGGAAAACTGTTTAGTTAAGAAGGAACCAAGGGCAGAGTAAATTTGTGGAATAGCAGGTGACAATGTCAGTGAATCAGCCTGGTGCTGGTTATATGATCAGATCTGGATTTACAGCTTCAGTTCTGTCATTTTTGGTTGGTTTTGAAATAAAGCTGTTGCACTGCCATCATTCTACTGACATGTAATGCTCCAACAGGAGTTTTCAAGCTTTTATTCGTGTAATTAAGAGTCAGACTCACTATGTGGGAATCACATCCAGGGAACCTGGCACACAGACCAAAACAAAGCAGGGAGGCAACACTGGATGCCAAACCCAACAACCTCTGTTGCAGTTTATTTATATAAATGCAAACTTAAAAACAAGATAAACATTACTTAATTTTACAACTCCAAACTGAGTTGCCAGTAAAAAATAAGTACTTAGTTACATATTAACCACTCCAGTCAGAGACAAAACTAAAACTCAGTTTAGCATCCTTTCTTTTTACTTGTAAAACTAACAATCATCAACTGTGGCCCTCAGGTCTGTCCTGTGTTTCCAGAGGATCATTCAGCCAGGTCTTAAGACCACATGGTTTTAAAGTATCTGTCCAATCACCTCTTAATCCCTAGGACCAGAAATGTAGTTTTCCAGCACTCGTTTCCTCTGTATTTCTCAGCATTTCTCACACTGAGTCCTTCCCTGAGTCCTGGCCGCTGGAATCAGGAGATCTCCAAGAGCCCCAGCACTTGGACAAAACCAAAGGCTCCAGAAATGAGTCTCCCTGTTCTGTTGGACACTTTCTTACCATTTAACAGCAGTTGTCCAACCTTCTCTTTGAAGGGCTGGCAACTTCCAGTTACTTCACATTTACTATGAAGAAACAGGATTTTCATAGATTCTTCCTTAACTACACTGTGGTAACCACTAGGAACTAATATTTGCAATTACAGGGAAAAACCACAAAGCAACCATCCCTTAACCATTCCAAAACAGGAGGGCAAGCACAAAAAAGACGTATTAAAATTTTATTAAAAACTATTATTTTCAGTCACCTCATTTCCTGAGGTTTTGCCCTTCTTAAATTTGGCAATACTTGCACTGCCTTATACCAAATGTAGCCAATAACTGTACATCAAGTTTTCAGTAGCTCTTTACTCTGTAGATCACCCCTCTGGTTACTTATTCAGGCTTTACCTGCTGTCCCTTTATTAACCCACATATTTTTCCACACGTGTTCTTCCTCCACCTCCCATTTTCCCTGCCTTTTGAGCAAATTCTCTCCCAGCACTTTGAATTCATGTGGACAAAATGCTCCAAGGCAAACTGCTGTTGGCAAGGGCACCCCTTGGGACCCGCTGCAGCTCTGGCAGCAAGCTCAGCTCTGCACGTACGTGAGTGTCTGCACACCCTCCCAGAACACCTCCTCACAGCCCAGCATGGCTCTACCTCCAGGCCTTTCCTTACTCCTGGGATGGAGCTGAGGTGCAGATGATGGAGAACTCGGTGCTTGGAAAGCTGCCACATCCCGCCAGGCCCCGGGTGCACATCCAGAAACCTGCACAAACACTTCATCCCAGGGAACAAGTTTCCCATTCTGCTTATTCACAGTGATCCATAGGGATCCTGTCTGTGTGTGCTGTCGGGCATGAAAGCTGCATGTTCCAACTCCAACCCCTTCCTAGAACAGATAAATACACCAGTGTCTGCTGCTTTTCCACCAGGGAAGGCTGCACTATCCATCACTTCCAGAGGTGCACAGAGCAAGGCTGGTGCTGCTCAGGGATGCTGGAATAGGGAACCACACATCACAAAAAAGCAGATTTCTACATAGCTTAAAACCCTTCCAAATAAACCAGTTATTTGCTTTTTTTGTGCCCTAAGAAGGCAGAGATCTCAAATTGCTAATTCTTTTCGTAAGTAGTCAGATCTTTAAGGTCATTGAGGCACTGGGAAGCTGAAATAGGGAACTCTAAGGTTTTACCCTGTGTCCAACCCAGAGCACCAAACATCCTTAGCCCGCTCCCTCCTTTGTGGTCCATGAGGAAGAATGTTTGCTGCTGATGTTGGTGTCCCAAGAGAAGGGGATATTTTTCATTTGGAAAACACAAAATGTAGGAAAAAGCCTCTCTTTACAAACTCCAGTGCAGCTCTCCCTGCCAACATCCCGGTGCCCGCTGGGCTTCCCTCGGGCTGCCCAAGTGACAGGACCAAGATGAAGCAACAGGGATGAAACCCCAGCACGGAGACACATCCCAGTGTCGTGGAAGGGAACGCCGCTCCCCTCCCAAACCTCACCACCTGCACGCTGTGCACTGGTTTGTGTTTCAGCTGGAAAACCCCCCGACGGCCCGAAGGAAGAAAGAATATGAGGAAAGTGGTGTCTGCCTCCTCCCTGGCCAATGTCCGCTCGCTCCCGCACGTCCCGCAAGGGGGGAAAGGCTGCCGGGGGGGGTTCTCCTGCCTGCACCGCGAGCTGTGCCCACGGCAGCCTCGTCAGCTCATCTGTCACTCACCGAGTTACTTCCACGCCGCGGACACGCAAAGCGCCAGCGATTTCCGGGATCCCGGATCCCGGATCCTTACCCCGTTGGCGGCGGCGATGCGGACGATGAGCTGGATGGCGTCCCTCATGTAGAAGCGGCCGTCGCCCCCCACCACGAGCGTGGCTTCCTGGCGCTCTGCGGGCGGCACCGTGGCCAGGATGCTCTGGATGAAGTTCTCGGTGTAGTGGGCATTGCTCTGGAACACCGTGACCCGCTTGCGCAGCCCGCTGGTGCCCGGCTTCTGGTCGCCGTAGGGCTTGGTCTTCACGGTCTCGATCCGCACCATGGCCGGCGCCGGGAGAGTTCCGGGAGCCGGGGGGGCACCGGGCCGGACCGGCCCCGCCGCCAGCACCGCCCCGAGACCGCCCCTTAAAGGCACCACCCGCGCGGCCGCCTGGGCACCCAGCAGAGAGAAGACACAGCATCCTGCCCTGCCCTGCCCTGCTGTGTCCTGTCCTGCTCCCAGAGGGTGCGGGTGCCGCGCTGCCGAGCTCTGGGGGTGCAGAGAGGAGCACTGAGCTCCCCTGTCCTGCCACAGCACTGAGCACCTCCGTGGGCGGGTGCTCTGCTTGGGCCAGGTGTCATGAATCATGGAATGGTTTAGGTTGGAAAAGATCTCTAAGGTGATGGAGTTCAACTGTTCCCCCAGCACTGCCAAGGCCACCACTAACCCATGTCCCCAAGTGCCACATCCACAGGGTTTTTAAATCCCTCCAGGGATGGGCATTCCACCACGGCCCCAGGCAGCCCCTTCCAAAACCTGATCATCCTTTCCCAGGCAGCCCCTTCCAAAACCTGATCATCCTTTCCGTGAAGAAATTCTTCCTGATGTCCCACCTAACCCCCCCCAGCACAACTTGAGATCATTTCCTCTTGTCCTGTCCCTTGTTCCCTTAGAGCAGAGCCTGACTCTCACCTTGCTCCACCCTCCTCTCAGGGAGTTGCAGAGAGTGAGAAGGTCCCCCCTGAGCCTCCTTTTCTCCTGGCTGAGCCCCCCCAGCTGCTCCTGGTGCTCCAGACCCTCCATGTCCCTACAGCTACCAGCAGGATGTCACCACAGGCCCTACAGGCAGGCCCTGGCCTCAAGTGACCACCCCACGCAACCAGGGCCCCCCAAATACCCCCAGAAGGTTGGTCAGGGAAGGTCAGTGCTAGCAAACCCACGAAGAAGCTGAATTTTGTTATTATAGCACCAGTTCTCAAAAGTAAGGTAATTCCAGAAATTAAAATTACAGGTGTTACAGACACTTTTTCTCTCAAATGTCTCCCCTTGAAGAAAATAAGTTGGTACCTATGTTCAGCCTTGAAAAGAGAAGCTGGAATGTTTTTCTGTCTTAGTGGCACCTGGACTTGAAGCAAACTGGAAAATAATCTGTAGATTCTGAGATCTCTATTCTCATCTCCTCCAGGGCAGGAAAGGCAGAGCCTGCCATGGAGAGCTTGCTCATGTTCCCCCTTTAAAATCTGGGTAATTAAACCCTTCCTAGCAGCAAGAGGATCAGAACATAAATGAGGTTCCCCTGTTGCTGTGCCATGTTTTTTACCTGCAGCAAAACCAAGTCTTTCCTGGGCAGTGATTTCTCCACTAAGCTCTTCCTTCAGCCTTAACCATTCCTTTCCTAAAATGCAGAGAGAGTTGCATATGAATTCCTACCACATCTAAAAAGACTGATTTGACAAACAAGAGAAATGCAAATAATGGGCTGCTCACCTTCTAGTGTCTGTTCTACAGAAAATGTGTCTCATTATTTCCTAACTCCTCCTTAGACAGGTAGCTGGGAACTTCTGATTTACCCACACCTTGCCTGAGGCAGCATTTCAAGAGCTCAGGCAAAGCTAGAAATCACCAAATATTTGTGTGGCCTCAACTTCTACTTCTTTTAGACAGTTCTGAAAATGAAAACCACATCTACTGTACTCGCTATGGGGAAAAAATGGAAAACTAAAGGATTACCAGGAAACCTGCCCTAGCACCAAGTGTGTAAATCAGAGCCCAGCTCTCCTTTTGGCACTGACATTTACTTGCCCAGTGTAAGATTACAGCAGAGGAACAGCAGAGTGCAGGAGTTATGGCAGATAAAAATAGCTTTGCAACGCTCCTCGCTGCCCTTACACATGAGGTCACGTACATTTAATAGCTATTTTAAACTCAGACACTTTTTAAGCATCCAGTGGGCAGGGTCATCCTTTTTTTTCCCCACATTAACAGACATCTAGAGGAACCAGAAAAGTAAGATGAATATTTTTAGTACCTCAAAGGTGGTTTTCTTTGCTGTTGCAGCCTAAACTTGGTGCGCTTCAGTCTCCTTATTTCAGCTTCCCTGGAAATAATTAATTGTTGTTAACAGTCAAGAGCCCAAGACAAACCTTCATTTTCCTCAAATGCTAATATTTCTTTACTACATACAAAAAGGCAGACTTTATTTTACATAAAAGAGTATAAAATTAGGCAGTCATTACAGAAAAAGTGCAAGATGAGTATTATCAATGAGGGGAAAAAAGGAGAAAGAGGCAAAATAAAATCTTGAGCCTCATCCCTTTATCCTTCTCACACCAAAACCACATCAGTGTTTAATTAGGAACCCACCAGACTCATTCACCAAAGTCAGTTTTTCCTCAGTGAAGCAGTTCCAGCCTGTGATGGGACTACAGTACATGTTATAGAAAACTAGAGCATATTTAGGGAAACCAGCCTTTATAAAACACTATTACATTACAGCTGTCAGTTGTATTTCTACTGAACAGCACTAATTTTTATTGTGCCTCAGTGTTTTCATACCAATAATTTATTCTGTCAAAGGATTTTACATACTTACACTTATTCCATCCTAATCTATCACTGTACGTGTTTCTTCACAGCCTTTAGCAGAAATAAGTGATATCAGAAATATGTGATTCATTGGCTTTAACAAATCAAACTCTGCAGAGCACAAATGTATGGCAGCTTTTTGAGAAGGACAAGATTATAAATTGTCTGGAAGCTGCCAAAACCCACTCCTGGTTTGGTGTGAATGTTCCCAACTCTGTAACCAGAAGGTTTAACGTACAAGGGAGTGCACACAGCTATAAATCCACTCCTCCTGCTCGTTCAGGGGCACCACGTGCTGACAGACCTGGACAGGAGAGAGAAAACAGGTGAAACAGCTGGGTTTGGAGAACTGTCACCTCACGTGCTCTGTAAGCAAAATGAACTGTTTCAGCACTTGCACCACTAAATGATGAACATTCCTCATCCATATTGATGGCTGATAGGCAAAAATTACCACGGAATTTAATTACACAACAGCAAAACAGTCACAGGGGCACTGAACCCAGAACTGAATGAAGCCTAAATTACAACTAAAAAACACCTTAGAGGACCAACCTATGGATATCTAAAGTGTCAGCAGCAGTATTAGAATAGGCCCCAGCCCTGCCTGTGTCACGGGACCGTGCTGTTTACAATGGGTTTGAATCCACAGGGGAAAGCTGGGAAATATAAAATAGCTTGGAAGCCTCTTCTTTTAAACAGAGAGACTGTACTTTTAGAATAATAAACCCAGGATTTTATTCATAAATAAATGAAGAAAAACATCATCTGCATTTGTAATGCATTTTCACGTTCTATCCCTTAGAACTCTCATTTAGAATTTTCACTACAGCCTGCCCAGCTCTGCAACAAGGATCAGGAGATCAAAATGCCTCGTGGCTAAACATCCTTAAGCCAAGTTTAACAGAAGCAGCTGTCTGCAAATCACACTGTGCAGAAGGACTGCGATGCATTTATTGCTCTTTCTGGTTAGTGCATGCTTGGTCTGTCCCTCACAGGTATCAATGTGTCTGATTAAAATTTGCTAAAGTGAAAAATAAAAAGAAAATACAGCCTTAGAAAGGGATTATTAAAACTATTAGTAAATGGTAATGTATTGGATGGACAACTGAGATAGGCCCAAGTATGAAAAACTGAACTGTTATGGACTTTTATAACAAAACATCAAGAACTGCATCTGATCTGTACTGGTCACGAAGATGTCACTCTCCACATGCTCCTTCTCATGATAAAAGATCTACAAAAGAAAACTATAAAGATGTCATATGATTTTCTTATTGCTTAGATTTTAAGTTGGCTGAGCAATAAAAATTAAAAAAACCCCTTACCATCATGGATTTTGGTGCCACTTCTACAGCAAAAACTGTAAGTCCCCTGTTATTTAGGCAGTTCTTACTCTGCTCATTGTTGACATGAATAATCACTTTGTTTTCAGACTGTAAGTGAAAAAACATGAGGGAACCCATTAGTTTTTTGGTTAACTGTCTGTTCTTCCTGTAAGGACTACACATCCCTCTGGCCTCCTCTGACTTTGCTATTTTACAGGACAGAAATGCTTTAATGATACTCTTTGAAGAGTAACAGTTTCAAATGTAGCTTTGCACCAACAGAGCCCAGATCTACTGTCAGGAATTGAAGACTCACTGAAATACCAGAGAGCATCCAGCTGTCTGAGTGCAGACCTCACCTCCTTCTCTGACATATTCCCAAACATATAAATAACTCTGGAACAGCCACCCTAAAGGGCACATCTAAACCCAGAGTTCAGGGAGCCTAATATTAGTCCTCTAAGCCATTCCCTTTTGCATGTCTCTCCTTTTAAAAATATACTTCTTGCTGTGATCTTTTCAGATTTAAAGCATCTTAAGTTCAGCATCTTACTGAGCTGTGTTTATTGACTCACAGTTCCTGGTACAAATGAGACTGAGAAGGAACAGCAGGTTCATTATGTTCTATGCAGAAAGGTTTAAAATCTCTGCTTCTCACCAACCACTTCTGCTTGCATTTACAATTCTTAGCTTGGATTAGTAATAATCCTGTCGGACTAACCAATTAATAATTCATCCATAACACAATCAATACAAATCACTGCTCTTTGACTTTCTTGTGGACACTGAAAATGCTAAATAGTGTAAATGCTGTATTCTTTGAACTTTCTGTAATTTTATTTCCTGTTCTTAGTGTTTGTTTTCTCATATTATGATGATATTGTGTCGCCAATTATTATCAAAATACTGAAAAATTGGAATGTGAACACAAAAATATTCAGATTCTATATGATATTTAGAACTGGTTGCCTCATTTTAATAAACTGTCCTTTCTGACACTGATGTTTAGAAGTCCAAGTCATACGTCAAAAGGAACACATCAGGCACTGGGGTGTTTTTTTTATGAAATAGATACAAAAATGTGATATCAGAAAATATTTCTCAAATATGACAAACAGGAGGGAGGAAGAACTGTAGTAACAGACATTCCCACAAAGCACCCTACAGAGGTCTCATGCCATACCTTATTTTCAATAACAGAAGTGATTCTCCTGCCTGATTTGTAGGTGTGGACCACGATGTTCTCAGAGCCATCCAGTACTTTGGGCTCTCCTTTATTCACCACGGCCCTGCAAACAGCCCTGCTGAGCTGGGAGCCCCCTGCCTCCAGATACATGGCTTTAATTCGGGGTTTGCATCTCTCTGCATAGATGTCAATGACAAAGGGACAGGCCTGCAATGGAAAATATAGGGTTTATCATCACCTGAGCTGTAGCTTTTCCCCTCAGATTTTCATCCACAGCTCCTCAGTATTTTCATATCTGCTCTGAAGTACAATTACCCAAATACACCTATGTCCCTGAATATCAAATATGCCAAACCTGAGAGCCATGGCAATATTTTAGAGGACAAATGCCATTTTTCATGCCAGCCACAGTACACTCAATATCTAGTTTGGTGCATTCAGCTCCAACACAGGAAACCCTTCCTTGGACAGCAAAATGCACAGGAACTCGGATGAAGTACAAATGTATTCCAGTGTCTGAAATAACCCTGACTCCTTTCCCTGTCACACTGTTGCTATTTGTGCCACTTCCCACAGATTTAATACACCTGCCCTGTTGCATCAAGCAATGTTACTCCTGGTGTAACAACCAGGAGTTTGCATTTTTTCAGATACAGTAACAGCACCTCAGTTCCTTTCAAATGCCTCCTGGAATCC
This sequence comes from Lepidothrix coronata, assembly GCF_001604755.1. NCBI lineage: Eukaryota > Metazoa > Chordata > Aves > Passeriformes > Pipridae > Lepidothrix > Lepidothrix coronata. The sequence continues at coordinate 6,238,200 of NW_016690192.1, read as the reverse complement.
ACCAGGATTTCTCAAGTTCTGCCTTTAATTTGTTAGAGGCTCAGTGCTCCCAAAACACCACTCTTGAATTGTTTGAAATCAAGGAATTAAAGTGTTAAGTGATAGACACAAGTTAACAGATGGAGATATTTAGATTAATGTTGTCCTTTGGAAAGCAAAGGCTGGAGCCATAAACCACAGCTGGTGTAAGGCACAAAACACCTGCCTGAAATTCCCAACTGGATAAAAACCTCCCCAAAATCCTCTTTCTTGGAGGACTGCTCCCTCTCGCGGCTGAAATGCAGAAAAACAGCTTTGCAGGGGCTCTGCCAACCACAACTTGGAGGAAAAGGAGAAACTGCTCATTGTGAAATCACTCACCAGGACGCCAAGATTTTCACTGAGAGCTGGTATCTCTCATACTGACTGTTTTGGGGTCTGCATATATTTATTTCACAGATATTTTATACAGTGACTACACTAACCTGTTTTACTTTAATAAGGTTAAAGGACATTATCAGACTATGATCCTAGAAGTCTTTTCTTGGGAATGAAACTTAAATATTTAATTATCTGTATATTTAATGTTTTCTTTAAGTTTTCATAAATTTTTTCCTCTTCATTAAAAAGATCCTCTTTCTTGAGCGAGAACTATTAACACCAAAATTATCTCTGTAAAAATAAATTTAAAAAACGAAATTAAATAATAAAATATCTAAGTGTATATACACGTTATAAAAAAATCCCTGGACCTGTAAGTAAACAGTGTGTCACTCAAAGCCTCTTCATTAAAATTTTATGTTGAACACATTCAACATATTGAACACGTTGTGAAAGGCAACAATAACAGAAATAGTCATGTCTGAAAATTGGGAATTCTGAATCATGTGGAAAAAAACGATCCATTTTTGTTGTGGTTTGGGCCAGGAAAGTGCTTTTTTAAGGAGAGCAAGTGCTGCATTTTCTGAGTTTGCTGAGTGGTCACAGTTTACCACCACTGTCTTATAACATCTCACCAGCAAGGGCAATGAACTCTTTCAATGGGTATAATCCAAAATTTCTTCCTCTACAACCCACAAAATCCTGTCTTTCTCTAAAGCAAAAAGAAAACTTCCTCTTTCAGCAATCCAAGTGCTCTCCTAGGAAACAGTGTAAATCCTGAATTCACCATGTTTGGAGTGGATCCCTGAGCTGCTGGAATCAGTTCACGGCAGACACAAACAGTGCTGCAGTTAAACATGAGCAGTTGGTTTTGCTTTGTGTCCCTCATACCTCGGTCATTTCTAAGGCCTTGTTGTAGCCCAGGGACAACAGAGTGACCCAGAGGTCACTGGGATCCCCTTCCCGGTCCATGGCTTCCATGAGATTCAAATCCAGAAATCCTTGTCTCGTGAGTTCATTCTTCTTCATCTCAAAATTCTCTGTTTAAAGGAAATAGAAAGTGGCCCTCAAAAGTCTGTTCTCTCTGCAAACACCCTTTATCCTTCCAAAGCCAGAGTTTAAAAGATGGAGCCATTTTGCAGCCTCGGGCTCTCCAATATTATTTGGGAAGGACTGTCCTTGACCAGGCACGTGCTCTTTGCAGAGCTTCCCTGTGGATTTTGGATAATACCTAGAAACAGCTGGTCCCTTGGATAACCCGAAAGAGGGTGAGATTTCAAAACACAAACAGTTCACATTGATTTTTTTTCTTTATGCTAAAACTTTGTGGTTGAGTTTTGCAGAAAGGGGTATTTTAGGAACGGGAAATGAAAGTCAGCTGGAACCAGCACCCTTAGTGATTGAGGTCCTTGATATAGAAATGATTTACTTAGTTCCTAAAAAGCAATAAAATTCCAGTAATCCTAACACCCCTCTCTAGGGAGAATATCATAGATATCACTCTAATGTCAGCAAACACATAATGGAAATGTCCTTGTGTCAGAGAGTTTTAAAAATGGTTTTCTCATCTTCATAACAATGCTAAATCTTTACTATATATTATTAAAAAGGGATTACCAATTTAATAAATCTATCCAAGGGTACAGCTGCTGTAATAAATGGCTTGAACTTTGGTATCAAGATTTATGATATTTGTCTGAACCCTTTCAACTGATTAATGACCTGGTAAAACATTCACCAGATTCTCCTCTTTCCTCCCTTATTTATTGACACATATTTACCCCTCCTACTTGTGTGGTGATAAGTGCAGAGGTATCACCTGACAGAGTCCAAGTGTGGAAAAGTACAGGGATGAAACAGAGGAGAAAGTTAGAGAAAAGGATTTTATATGAGTTTTCCATCAATTAGGAAAAAATCCAATACCTTGGAGTGTTTTGGGGAGAAATGATTAGAAGGATTTGCCAGATCTAAAGTATCTCAGCCAGCATGTCACAGCCTACAAAGGAATTATGTCAAACATGACGTGGGCTGATACACAGTGAGACACTGGCAATCCACAGCAACTCTGGATGCCATTTTATAGCACCACAGACACTACTGAAATGAACCTCTCAACCCTTTGTGAGATAGGAAAGCAGCCCCAGACTAATCTGCACAAAGGACAGGGATTAAACGAATACCTGTTACAGTTTCATTCCCCACGGGATCCAGGATTAGAAAACCTGTAGTTTTTGGCAGCTACAAAACAATTAGGAATGGGAAGAACTTTCTCAGCAGAAGGTCAGTGGCACACACACCAGAATGAAGCAAAACAAAGGACAGGAGACTGGAAAAGGAAAAAAAAAAGAAAACAAAAGGAGAAGAGAACAACATCCACATGTGTTCTTGGAAAAGGCTACAAAATACTCAGTTCTTCTATACTATACACGTACAACTTGGAAGTAGATCGATGGCCCTAATTAGTTTAATTAAGTACAGCAATGAACTTACCTTTACACACAGCCCATGCTTCCTCATCACACTTCTCTCCACTAGTTCTCAGCTCAAAGAAGTTGTATTCCTCCAGACTCAGGAGGCCATTCCCATCCAAATCTATTGTTTCAAATATATCCAATAAAGTAGCTCTGAAAGATTAAAAAAGGCAAAACTATTTCCAAAGGCTTCTGTTTGCTTTACTGGCTCATAATATTGTCAGGAACTGTTCAGTCCATTTGAGAATATCCTGTATAAAGAGTACTTTAGAAGATACAGCTTTCAAAAAGCTGCACTTTAGCTGGAGCACACCCTCTTACAAAGTTTGGGAATTCCTGTTTGGGAATATGGCTCACCTGAAGTCTTTGGTGAGGGCCAGCTCTCCATCTTCATCCTTATACACCAATTTTGCTTCTCCAGTAACTTGTGTTCTCCCCTTCCTCAGCCTGCAGCCTGTTGTGAACGGGAGCAGCCAGTAATTCCCAGATCCAAGCTCCCCTTTCCAGCCAAACATCTGCTCTTGGAGGAACACAGGCAAGTTTGTCACTCACTTCTCAAATTATGCCTTTCTTTATTACCAGTAATATCCAGACAAAAGTGATTAATCACAAGAAAACACTGGTAATGCTGGGTGCTTTCCTTAGAGATGCCATTTTAAAGATAAAAACACCTAGTGAATCTCTTACAATAAGATTTAAAGAAAACATACAGGACCAGAGATGAGGGGAGAAGGCAGAACTAAGTTAATGCTGCCATTTCTCCCTCCCTTATTTCTGTCAGAGGATAAGAATATCCTGTGCTCTGTGAAGTTCAAAATTACATGTGGAAGGAGAAAGAAAATTAGAGGAAATTTTAGCACATTTTGCCTTTGAAATTTTGGGTTTGAAGGCGCAGGAATAAAGTGAGTTTCTGAGAGTATCTGGAAATGCAACCAGCAACTCAGCAATACTTGCCAACATGTCCCACAATAACGTGGTTCTCACAAGAATTCCATTAAACTTCCATACATGTGGAATTGTGATTCTGTTACATCTTACTTTGCACAAGTGCTGTCAGTTTTGAAAGGGAACATGCATGGAAAATGTGCTGCTTCTCTCTAATCTGACTAGCACAGCTTGAATTCCTTCCAATCACATGGGACTCACCCATATAATATCAACATACACACTAAATAACAAACAATCAGAACTGGAACACAACAATATCTGACCTCTTTGTTTTGTACTTCAGTAAAGCTCACAAGCTGTAGATTCTCTTGGGTTTCATTCTCCTTCAGAATAAATAAAGCTGTATCCACTGACAACCAGTGACAAGATCTTCCTAAAAAGAAAAATATCCCACACATAAATGCTAAATGATGGCACAAAAGTGGTTTTCCCTGGACCTCAAAATAGATACATTCATGGTATTTATAATATTGATCCCTGTTAGTGTAAAATGGAAATTAAGAATCCATTATATGATATTGGGATTTCCTTCCTATTTAGGCCAATCAGAGAAATTGTTCCAAGCCTTGTGATTGTCTTACAGATAATTATTCCTATTAATAGTTCTATCATTAGGAAGTATTGACAGAATAGCTCTATCATTAAGAGTCAAGAATACCAAAGAGTGGTAACACACCACATAAATTTGTTCAAAATGTGAAGACATTTTTCTCCTAAAAAGGTCACTGCTCTGCTAACATGGATCCTTTCCTTACACACCAGCATTGTGCCTTCCTCTCCACAAGAAAACATGGAGATAGTTCTATACGCAGGACAATAATATTGGGCAACAGTAGAATGTTTTTATACAAAAGATGAGGGTTTTTTTGGTTACAGACAATGTCTGGACAATCCTGCAGCAGAACCATCTAAGGTACAGGTACAAAGGGTGCCATAAAAAACCCCAAAGTTCTGAGCAGAGCACCGAGACATCCTCAAATCTGTTAAATTACTCCAATCTGTCAGATTCAGATCCCTTTTTCTCACTGAAGTCTGTTGATCAGCTTCCCATTTCAGCCAGGCAGGAATTGGAAAACGACTATTTTCCATCAATTATTTGCAGTGAAGTTTTTATTACCAGCTTCAGTCAGAATCAATCACCAACCTGTAGCACAACAGATGAGTCTAAACCAACTTTGGAATCTCATGGCTCCTGTTTTACAGGATCAGAAAAGAAATAATCTTCTTGGAGAGAAAATAATTCCAATCCAGCAACAAGATGAAGCCCCTTAGTAAACCACAAAGTGTTTGGAAAGCACTGACTGATCCCAGGTGGATCTAATGGTGGGTTTCACTCTTTTGAAGAGGAAAATGAAATAAAAATACACTCACCTTCTACCTGGGGAACATTTAAAGGCTTGATGGTGACACAAACTGAGGACCTCTGAGGGAAGTGCACCCTGTACTTGTGACTGATGATTTCACCATCTTCTTCCAAGTAGAAGCAGCCTTTGGATTGTGCACACTGCCATTCCTGGGAACCGAGCGAGTATTAGATTTTATCTCTGATCAAGATAAAAGCACCTTCTCTGAAATATTGATTTGATTATTTAATAAATCCTGCACAAAATACACAAGATACAGCACTGATACCCTATTTTAAAAACAAGAATTATCTCAAATAGTCCTTTTTGTAGTCAATTTTTATTGCTTCGCTTGTGAAAATGCCTCAAAAGCAGATTCCCCCAATGCTCAAACAGACAAAATCAAATTTGAATTGCCAGTGAATTCATGAAATTCTCTGAACTGTGTGATTTACCACCAAAAGGCTGGAATTTTGCTACATCCCTCAGGCCAACCAAGCAAGGAACACAACTGATTAGCTGAGCAATGAGGGATTATTTGCTCAGACAAATCACAAACACAAGTACTGGTCAAATAATGTGAATTTTCTTGACTTCTGTCAAAGCTGTTGGAAAGGCAAACTGAAAAGTGCTGTGTTTGTGAATAATGTTTCAAGGGATACCATGATTTTGCTGAAACAGCCCTGTGCTTCAATTATTTATTTTTTCTGAACAGCAGCTCCCAATTTGCAATTTCAAATATCGTTAGAGTGATACTTCATTGGCAAAAAAAAGAAAAAAAAAGAGATAAAATAAATACAGACACACTGTATGCCTTGAGGAATGTGAGACATCCTTGATTTGCCTTCCCTGGTTTGGATTAATGGGTACTCAGGGACTCATGGATCTAAGAGCCTTAAGTTTTGCCACTGACTATGGTGGGAACAGGATCAGCTCCTCTATTCTAAACACTTGTCATTCAAACATTCATTTCACATAGCTGGAAACTATCTTAATCTCAAACTATTTATTGTTATGTTCCTCCAAGATGTTGATCTAAAGGCAACAATTATTTCATCCTTAAAACATGACACAGCTGAGATAAGTGGGTGTTTGCTCATTTAGTCTCCCAGTTTAATACCTGACAGAACTGCTGGACAAAAAGTTGATCAAAGCTTTAGGAAATCAAATCCTGAACTGTTATTCTTGCAGAGAGCATAAGGTGGTGCTAAGTGCCCTAAATTATCCATGTCAAATCACAAATAGGCAAATTTGGGAAGATAAAAGATGATTTTCTGGTTTGATTTTACTATGTCACTTCAAAGCATAACAGAAGTTGTCAAATAACAGCCAAAGTGGGAAATGTTTGTGTTAGAAATGTTTGATTGTACAGAAATTTAGGCACTACCTGCTGCTGGTCACTGCTACTGCAATTTAAGTTACTACTGAAATTGTCCACACACCGGTGCAGAATTCCAAATAAAAAACTGTGACAGGAATTGTTCCTGCAATTAAAGCAAAGAGCTCCATTTTTAGGACATGATCCACTTTCTTTTTTTCCTGATGTCTTTCAATCTTGACTAAAACCAACACCAAGAACACTCTGCAGAAATTTAACATCTCCATCAGTCTTTTCATGAACTGGGATTCAGCTGCAGTTGAAGCCCAACAGGTCAACACGATGTTTATGCACATCTGTAACTGGCTGGTTTTTTTCTCCCAAAATTTATTGATATGGCTTTGAACACATCCCAAAACTCCACTGAGAAAAAGAAAACACATGGAAGAATGCACTAGGAACACATTCCATGGTTTTTTAATTCAGCCATTTACCGTATTTTGACTTCCAGTGTTCTCTTCTATCAGAAATGTTACACTGGCTTTGGTCCAACTTCCTCATGGTAATATTTTCTTACTGCCCCAAACCCACAGGTGAAGAGCAGAGAAAAATAAATACATATTTCTGAATAGAAGATGACTAAGAAAAATTTTTGGGTGCTACATTCTGATCCACAGCACAAATGAATCCCTGGGTATTTATTTATTCACTGATTCTGACAGAGTTTGCATTGTGCAAACTAGAGTTTATAAAAATTAACAGTTCTAGTTCTACCTTTTCATGTTTATTGATTGACTGCAGGGTTTGTATGATGCTAATCAATACTAACTGATATCTGCAGCTGCTTTGGTTTTTTCAGTCAGTTCTTACTGGCTTGTGCAAAGAAAGCAGAATCCAATCTCAGCTAAGTGTGTGCTGCTTTTGTACACCACACATCAGGCTTGAACAAGGTGAAATTGCAGGTTAAATTGCATGGAGGTCCAGATACCAAAACAGACTGCAAAAAATTCCTCTGAGATGATGTTTTTAAATTTTCATATAGAACAAATGTCACTGTATAGCAATGTGGAAGATATAAAGGACTTCAGAGTTCAATAACAAATCCAGAGTTGTTATTTGAAACAAAAATGTAGCTCCTGAGAACAATCAGTTCAGTTTTCCAGCAGCAGTTACACTATGTGGTCATAACCATTTTTTCCCTTTTACACAGGAGTCTCAAGGTGCACATTTTTAATGTATCTGAGCAGTTTCCAGTTAATGCTTTATATTTCTGCAGCTATTATTTTCTGGTGAAAGAAAACTAGTAAAGGTTCAGTCAGGAAAGGGAAAACAAAGGAAAAAGATCAATATTAACACTCTACAAATATTGACTTAGCAAAGTGACTTTGTTGTCTCTCTCCCACAGGAATTTATATTGAATGAGTGATTTATTCAAAAGAAAATACTGATAGAACATATTAGTTTAACTAAAAATCAATATTTTCAGGCTATAGCATATATTTAGAAAGTAATGCCCAACAAACTGAATATGCTCCCAGATCTGTTATTTATTTCCAATTACCTTTCATGTAAAGGTTTATGATACACAATCTTTCAGACTACTTAAGCATTTAAAGTTCTCACCAACCTAATAAATTATTAAACTTTAAATTTCTCAAGAAGTCATTAAAACGTTTTCTCCAACAGTGGTTTCATTTATAAAAAAACACACTTGGTTCTATTAAACCTTCACACCTGAAAAATTATTTTCAATAACTAGATGTCAGCAAAACCAACAGTATATAAAAATGTTAATAATAACACATATCAAACTCTCAGTAGTTTATAGCTGCCCTTGACAAACTATTAATAAAACATAAGAAGCCATTTTTCTCTGATTTTTAGCTTATTTAAAATGCAATAACATGTGTGCCTAGAGGAAAACAGCATAATTTCAGTGTGATACCTTCATCGTGTCGGGCTCAATTAGCTTTGTGCTCCTGTTGCTGCTGGAACCCACACTGACAGCGGGGCAAGTGGAAGCTCTGCCACTTTGGGCTGATGAGGGCCTTGAAGGAGCTCTGCTGTCAGCTACAAACACAGATATTTCGTTACAATTACATTATTTCAACCCCCTCCTAGTGCTATTTATCATAAACCTTGTGTTTGTAAGCACACAGACAAACTGAGTCCCTTCATCACTGTTTTGTCAGAATGGTTTTTTGCCCAGAATTGATGCAACTGCAACCAGCACAAATTCCATGCAATATTCCACACACTGCACCTCTGCAGTCTGTGGTCTTTTTCCAGTTTGGGAAGGTTTTAAAGTATCTTTGTAACTCCAGGAAGAACATTAAACTCCCCTATTGATTGTGCTGGAAGAGCAGCCTCGATAATTGAAACAAACACACATTTTATTGATAAATGTTTAAGGTTTCATCTCTGATCTGGGAAGGAAATAAATAACTTGTCTATGTTGCAACATCCGAGCATTCATTTTCTCTCTTCCCTCTGGGCTGTGTCACATGACAGCCAACAGAATTCACTCAGGAATCTGAGAGCTTATTCTTAGCAATTTGAAAACATATTCTGCTGAGATATTTATGTGATTGTCACTGTTGAAATTACACTAATCAATAACATCCTCACTAATCTGAGAAAAATTCAACAAAAACTCAACTGCTCATTGACCCAGAGCTTCACCTCCAACAGAAGAAAACTCCCAGTGTGAAATACAAACACCTTTTGGTAGTTTGGGATCAGTTTTCTTGGAGATTCTGGGCGATGGTTTTGGCACTGGCAGTGGGATCCCTTCAGAGGAAGTTTCAGGTTGATTCCCAAACTGCTGCTGCCTCAACCTACTGTCAACTTCCAGCCTCTCCCGGGCAGTCCTGCAGCTCTGCTCCCTGGTGGTCAGGTACAACTCACAAAACTGCACGGAAAGAAAGGGAATCTGGTCAGTGAAACATTCTTTCTCATGGTTTCAAGGAGTAAAATTAACATCAATAAGGAAAGGACAGGTCAGCAGATGTGACGCATTTTCTATTCAAGCACAATTTTAATTTTCCTGAATCAGAACAACCACTCCAGTAACACAGTAAAGTGGAGCCATTCGACAAGGAGGTCCAAATATTGAATAAAAATTAAGTTTGACTTTCAACCCAACAGATGATTTATATTTCTTTCTAGAAATTTGAAGACAGAATCCTTTGTTAAAAATCATTTAGTTTTCCTCCTATGAAACTATACTTATGCACAAATCTTTGCGAGCTGTTTATCCAGTTCACAATTTAGTCACAGGCAGTTTGGGATCCTGGGTAAGATCTACCACACACATGGAGGTGGTAATATTGTGTTTGATCGAGTCAATAACACCAAGTCAGTAACACAAAACCAACTATCTCTGTTTGCCATACCTTGCTGTAATCAAGTTTGCCACTGCAGTTAAAATCAGCCTGTTTAGTAATTGCATTCACTTCATCCCAAGTCATTTTATCACCTCTCTGCAATAAAAAAACCAAACCAATCATTCTTATACTGTAGCATAGTTTTACCATCTCATTTCCAAAATCTCTACTAATGGTTAAAGATGGATAATTGAGTTTTCACTGCTACTTACTGTTGTAAGGATTTTATAGAGTTCATCATGTAAAATATATCCAGTTTTATCTGTGTCTATTTTTCCAAATGCTTCGAGCAGCTCAGTTTTTGTAACTGGCTTTTCTTGTTTTAAAATAGCACAAAAATCATCAAAATTCAGTGCAGTTGTTTGTGAAGTCCAATATTTATTAATGGTCTTCTGAGATGGATTTCTTCCAGCCTGTTGAAGTACTGAACAATATAACACAATATTAACTACATATTTCAGCTGTCAGTAAAGGAGTTTTCTCAAAACATTCTTGAATCATTTTCCATGTTCAGACTTTTTTTTTAAGCCAAATCACTCCAAGGGAAAAGTGGGTCTAAAGGACAGTCTTGGGTATAGTCTCAATCAAAATATCCACAAATTCAAAGACAAGTCTTCCCAAGTGACAAGTGTAAAATTCAGCCTATATCCTGTGCCTTAATATCAATAGCACATTATTTGTAAACCTGCACATTATTAGATCCTGTTTCTACTCAAATCTGTCTTTCCAACTTAGTTTGCCAAAAACTGAGATCTAGTGTAGAATTTATCTTAAACAATATTTTCTGTCACATCTACATATTCGAGCTTATCAATTCAAATGACACAACATGAAAGGAAAAATGATACCAACAGATACACATTAAAGCCAACAGCCAATCCCACACATGCAACCAGTGCCTTGGATCTCACACCTGGCATTCCTCAACATTAATTTCCCGGATCTAGTTTGCCTCTTCCAAGTCTTCACTGCAAACATCCTTTCATCAGTTCTCAGTGTGATGAAGGTATGATGTTAAATTGAAATTAAACTCAAATGAACAGTCTGTGTGAATCCAGAGGGATGCCCCTGTACCTTGCCATATAATCAAGTCTTTTAGGGAAGCACAAGAGATCCTTCATCTCCACCTGGGCTGACATTTGATTTTGAGCCAGCTGAGCACTGACCAGGCCTGTGCTGAGAACTGCCCAGGACCATCTGTGAAATGAGGTGGTGGCATCGTTACAATGCTCGGTGGGCAACTGTGTCACCATCAAAACAAACAAACAAAACCAGACACCTTTGTTGCTAATCTGCAGCTGAATGCCAAGGCCTAAATAAAGATTTCTGCCCTGTCACCTCTGCAGGCAGCGCCAGGAGGACACAGCACAGTTTATGTCTTCATCTGTGCCACGCTTGGGCACAAAGCAATTGTTTGGAGATTGCAGTGTCAAGGTCAGCCAAGGAAGGGCAGTTACTCTGTGTGGTTGTTTCTGTGGATAGCAGAGTTCCCTGGAATGTCAGCACAGCACAGTATTTACTTACATTTAACAGATTATCCTTCTAATGTACAACTCTGTGTTTCTATATATCCAGGGAGATCAGCACTTGCCATACCCTACCTGCCTCCCAAGTCTGCATTTGTGAAAATTCAATTAGCCTGCACCTTTTATTTATATTTCTTTATGGACTGATTCTGCTAAATAACCTCAGTACTATTACAATGCACAGGAAATGAAGCTACCATTTGTGAAGAAGCAAAACTCCTAGCAATAAAATGTCACAGGGCCAATCTCTAAGTTCAATACTTTACAGTTTAGAATATCAGTCAAACATCCTGTAGGCAAGAGATGTCTAAACATTAGCACATTTGAGAAATGCCAGAATTAAGATGCAATATAATTCTATAATTCTCAATGCTTACAAATTCTCACACAAGTTCTTAAATATTTCTGAAAAGACTGGGGGCCTGAGCGACTAATTGCCCTCTCAAAGTTAACCTTGAAACCAAAATGCCCAAACACTTGCTATGGAGCCGAGCAGCACGTGAATAGAGATGAAAGCCAAAGCATATATTAAAGAGATGACACTTGTTCACACCACCCCTATCTTAAAATCCAGATTATCCTAAACTATCATTAGGATGTTATAAAGGCACTTTTATTACAGCTGAGGAAGCCTGGAGAGCACTAAGTCACATGCTGTAAGAATGTGCCTGCTGATGGGTAGGATTTCATGTACTGCTGTAGGGAAAGAAGCTCCAACCAGTGTAACACAGAAGTACAGTCAGATTCTACCAACAGCTTTATTTAGTGCAGCTGAAGCAGCCAGAGAGATTTCTTTCCTGTTGTACTGCTGACAGAAACTACTTTGACACAAATACAGTTTGGATTAAAAAATGAAAACCTTTTATTTCATTCTGTGGAAGCATCCTAACTCAGTAGGAGTGGAAATACAGAGTAAGAATTCCTGTGGAATATCAGTTATGGTGATTTTCTGTGCCAGGGCAATTGCCCAACCCAAACTGAACTGAGAGCACTCACACTGGTGATTTACAGAGAAAAAGCTCTGATATTCCCACTTCCATGAGTCATCCAACACCCAGCAACAAAGATTAAGGATTTGAGGAAAATGAAAAACTTTGAGGAACGGCAGTTCCTATAAACTTCGAAAAATCACTATGTGATATTTTACAACAGGAAAATGTCTTCAAAGATATTAAAATCTGAACCTTATCCAAAACTACTGTGAATTCCTTAAAACTATTACTGAGCCTATGCACTGGGATACTCTCAGTGCTGAACTGCTTGTACACCACCCACTGTCCCCATCCCACACAACAGGTACAGGGAAAAGGATCAAATCATTACCTAGGCTGAGCTGTTCTCTGGATCTGATATTTTCCAAGCTGCTTTTCAGAACAGTCAGATAAGCTGCTCTGCAGTTCATGTAGAAGTTTGCTTCTTCTGTATGCTGGGACTTCTTCCCTTGGGAATATTCCGCCTGTGTGGCTTTCTGAACGGAGAGGGAAGCGTTATTCCTGGGACTGCTGGCCATCCTGTGAAGGGTACAATTACAGTTCGAATTTGTTACCATTTCCCTGCTTAATAATGGCTCTGTTTGTCCTGTGAAACACAGACTGGCACCAGTTATCCTAGCATTTAGATGATATCCTTCCCATTGCCTAATCTGGGATGGGAATAACTGTCTACACTTGTAGGTACCACCATGAGATCCACAAAAAAAAAAACAACCTTGAGCTCTACTTATTAACTCACAATTTATTCTTCACTGGTAGTAAAAAAGTTTAATTTTATGGTATTTTATTTTAATTTCAGACATTTGACATTACAATTATTATCTAATATATGTTAGATAATACAAATATTATATAATCATGTTTTTGAAAGCATAAAAACACCTTTTCATGTTATCTGTGAAACAAGCCATTGCTATCCATGCTTTCTCTTTTTGCAGTTGTAACTCAATAAAACATATGGATAAAAGCAAAACTGGCCAAAACCATCACCCTTAGTCTTTCAAATATGCCAAGCCAAGCACACAACTCTACTTCTAAGAGTTATCTAAATACAAATAATAAAAACAGATGTGCATAAAACTTTAAGAATATGCATAAAACTTCGAGCAACTTAGACTATATAATTGTTAATAAATTGAAAAAACCATGAAACTCGCTTTTTTCCTCAATTATTAAAACAGTTCCAAGCAGTAACTGATGCTGTTTGCTCACCAATGGCCAGTAAATGGTAACAGCAGCTTTCTGCTTTTTCCAAGGGTGATTAAGGTTTTTAGAAGGCCACCACAGAGGGCCACTAAATCCTGTTTTGCTGTTGCTCTAACAGCCTCTCGTATTATTTTACCCAATGTTGACTTCAGAAAATATATTCCAGTATAATAAATGGAATATCTCAAGTTCAGCAACAAGACAACGACATCAGAGGGTCCCCTTCAGGACTCATTGGATCTTGACTCGGGAGGCCTAAATCACTTGCACCTTGGTGAGTTATACAGGTCTTTTACACTTGGGAAAGGAAGATAATAATCTCTTCTCATGGATGAAGTACCCTATTTGTAATACCCAGCCTGCCTGCCTGACACTTTAATATTACACAGGCACTAGAAAGACCCCACAGGGACCCCCTGCCACAGTCTGGCTCCTGCAAACGGGTATCACTATAATAAAGCACCAGTGTTACACACACAAAATGGAACTGGGGGGAAAGTCAAGGAGGAAAAGAAGAATAAATGTTAATTTTCCAGTAACTAGTTTGTAAAATGTGAACTCCCGTTTGTGCTCCTTGGACTTCCCACTGCTGAGATATTTCCTGTGTGGGCCACAGTTCTGCCAAGAAGTGCTACCAATCCACTGAGGGAAATCCAGGGAGCAATGGCTCAGTGACAGCACTGCCAGCAGCCCCATGGCTTGCGCTGGGACATTTTTACTGGATAAATGACACTTTAGACAAAATAGGTGGAGGGGAGCATTCCAGGCCAGGCTTTTAAACTGGGAGAGAGTAGGTTTAGATGGGATATTGGGATGAAATTGTTCCCTGTGAGGGTAGTGAGGCCCTGGCACAGGTTGCCCAGAGAAGCTGTGGCTGCCCCATCCCTGGAAGTGTTCCAGGCCAGGTTGGATGGGGCTTGGAGCAACCTGGGGTAGTGGAAGGTGTCCCTGCCCATGGCAGGAGGTGGAATGGGATGGGTTTTAAGGTCCCTCCCAACCCAAACCAGTCTGTGATTCTATAGAGCAGGAAGATGACACAAGAACTACTACTTTTGATTTTTGGTCGTATGATTCTAACAGATAAAAAACATCTTCCAAACAGGAATTTAGTCACTGAATCACAGAATCCCAGAATCACTGAGATTCTTAAAGCTCTCCCAGCCGATCGAGTCCAACCTGTGCCCAATCCCCACCTTGTCACCCAGCCCAGAGCACTGAGTGCCACGTCCAGTCGTTCCTTGGACACCTCCAGGGATGGGGACTCCACCACCTCCCGGGGCAGCCCCTTCCAATGCCTGAACACCCTTTATGTGAAGAAATTATTTATACAAAGTCAGACCCCTCACGACAACACTGACCTTCAGGACCGAGGCTCATCCGTAGAGCATGCACGCCTGCACAGGGAAGCTTCGCCCTGCTCCGGCCTCGCCCACCTGAAACGAGGAAACTTTTACCTCATGGATCTCGTCACCTCCCTCACGGGTGGGCGCAGCCCCTTTCAAGGACTAAATTTACCCCCCACTGTAGAAAACATTACAGTCCCCTTCCCCCAGCGCATCTGAGGGGAACCAACAACCCTCCTTCCCTCCGCCCCCCCCAGGCAGCCTCTGAGGGGACCCCTGAGGTGCGTTTGGCCGCCCCGAACCTCCCGCCCGAAGCTCCCCGGCCCGGCTCGTACCGCGCACGGCGGGGCCCGACGAGCCCAACTCGGCCCCGGCCTGGGCCCCGCAGCCCTGAGGGGCTCCCCCGCCCTGCTCCGGCCCGGCCCGCCCTCGGCGTCGTTTCCAGCCGGCGGCGTTTGGCGGGAGCACGGCGGGAGCTGCGAGAAGGCGGCGGGAGCTGCGAGAAGGCGGCGGGAGCGGCGGCGGGATGTCGTGGGTATCGAGGGGCGAGCAGAGCCTTTCTGCTCCCCCTTCCGCTCCGCTTTCCTCCCTTTTCCCTCTGCTCTCCTTTTCTCCCCTCTTCCTCTTCTTCCCTCTCCCCTTTCCCTCCGCTCCCCTCACGGCGGCGGGGCGGCTCCCGAGGGCGGGAAGCCGTGAGGGGAGCGCGGCTCCCGCCGAGCGGCGGCTCCCGAGCCCCTTCCCAGAGGGGAAAAGTGCGCCGAGGGTCGTCTGGGAGAGGGGAGGAGCGGCGGGGAGAGGGCGGGATTTGTTTCCAGAGGAAAACAGGGAGCGGGGAATGCTTTCGATGGCGGTTCCCCTGGCGGGGTTGGGTGGGTGATGTTGCTGTGGGTGATACTCTCTGTGTTCTCTATTTCCGAAGGGGGCCGGGGTGACTCCTTTCAATGGTGCCCAGCGGCAGGACAAGGAGCAATGGTCTTAGACGAAAACACAGAGAGTTTCACCTCAACACGAGGAAGAACAACTTCGCACTGAGGGTGGCAGAGCACAGGAACAGCTGCCCAGGCAGGGCATTGGAATCTCCCTTTCTGGTGACATTCCAAACCCACCTGGACTCGTTCCTGTGTCACCTGCTCCAATTCTGGAATATCCCCAGTGAGGGAGACTCCACACCTTCTCTGGGCAATCCCAGTGCTCGGTTGCTGCACAAGAAAGAGTTTCTTCCACATTTTCAGGTGGAATTTCCTGGGCAGCAGTTTCTGCCCGTTGCCTCTTGTCCCATTGCTGGGCACCCCCGAACAGAGCCTGGTCCATCCTCTGACCCCTCCCTTGAAGGGATTGGCAAAAAGCAGGTTTTAATATGGATTTATGAAAGTGTGACTTTAACAGAGTTCAGCAGCAAGGTTCACTCTATTACTACATTGATGAAACGTCCACAAGAAGGTAGGATCAGAATCCCTTTAGGATGATTTACATGGAGACGGGATGCAGAAGGGTCAGGTGTGCAAAGGATTTGGATACAAAAGATACGGGTGCAGAAGGTGTTACCAACTCCAACAGCAGGAAGGTGAGGCCATAAGATCCGTGATGCCTCTATGTAGGCTTGGGATATTATCCCAGTTTATAACTCCTTATGGATTTCAAAGGTAAATGTTAGAGCTACCAGAGGTTCCAACCTCTGCCAGTCCTGACCATGGAATTTGTAGTAGTCATGGCAGGATACAAAGGAAATACAAAGGAAACTTAACAATACACAAATTTTGATTTTTGTTTGTTTGTTTGTTTAAGTCAGCTTCCCACTTGTCATACACCGAGTTTCACCACCATTTAAGCTGAACACAGGAAATTATAGGATTTTTTTCTGCTTTTCCAATTGAAAAGACATTTTCACTGGCACTTTTGAAGGTGGAGCAATATGTCAATAGCAGAGAGGTGCTTTGTTTTTTTCTCCAGTAAAAGTAGAACCTAAAGAGGAAACAAACTGAAGTGGCCTCAAAATGCACTACAATAACCTCTAGGGCATTTTTAATGAAATAATGTGATCAAATCCCTGATTCTCTATGTTTTTTTTGTGCATTAACCTTGGACATGGCTGTCGCTGTTGCATTCATTCATAAATTATAAAGGAGAGGAAGTGAAGTTCTTTAACCTGATAAATATTATGGGCAAAATAATCATTTCAGGTTGGACAGCTGGCTGGAAACACGTGCTATCATACTCTGCATGGTCAAGAAAATAAATTAAGTCTAGTCAGGCTACAATTCAAGGGTAGAAAACTCAGACTGATTTGTTAAATACTGTCACCTCATGTACCTCATCTTTCCATCTCCTTTTCTTGTTCACAGAAGAAATATTTGGTTCTACACTGGAGCCAAAGTGAGGCTTTTCCAGCCATATAAAAAAGATAACCCAAACTAGAACTGCTGCTCTTCGTGTTGTTCCCTAAAATACTTCAGCAATTTTGTTTGCATGTATTGGTTTCTCACCATTTGGAAGATCAGAGGGAAGACACTTTGGCCAACAGGGTTTTTGTTTTGGGTGTGGGGATGAATTTTGTTTCGGAGTCCAAGGCAGGGAGCACAAATTTTAAATGATTTTGATGTAACTTCACACATTATGGCATTGAAAAGACAAACATTAAAAACACAGCCACAAGCAAACGAGGCTGCTGTGTAGGATGGATTGGGAAACACAAGGAAAGGTTGTCTAAAGCTAAAATTGTGTCTTCCAATGTAATATTCCAGCCCTTTCCAATGTTTAAGTGCTTAGAATGAGGCTCCAGCTTTGCCCCCATAACCTGGGGAGTTTGCAGGGGTTTTGGAGAGAAATTTGGGCTTCTCTGTTCCTGTCCACAATATTTGACAGACTCCAAAGAACATACCGTTGATCAGTCCACAACTTTCCCCCTAAGAAATTTTTCTCAGTGTTTGTAATTTAATGGGATTTTCATTTAGTTTCTCATTTCTCTTCATCCTACAGCTGTGCTGAATCCAGATCCTGCTTTTTACTTTGCCTTTCAGTCATAAAATCTTCCATCATCACATGCCTTGATACAACATGCAAATGCACTGGCCCCCAGAGCATCCTCTCCATTAATAAATAGGATATTTCCCTGCTGCCATGGGCTGGAAGATGGAATGGAGTCAGGATTCCTTCAATATGGCTTTCTCTTTAAAAAAGAAATACACTGTAAAGAATTCCATCAAACTGTTACAGCTTTCACTGCCCCTTGGCCAGAATTTCATAGGCTTTTTTAATTTTAATGTTACCTGTTCCTTTGGCATTTTTAAGACAGAACATTCTCTTCCCCTTTTTGAAATGGAGGTGGTTGTAAAACAGTTTTCATATAAGACCCTTACCTGAGTTACATATCAAAGATGTGCTTCCATTCCTATTGTCTTTAATTTACAGCAGCATAAATTTAAAAAGGGTATGTTTGGAATGAGGTCATCTTAATTCCTTACAAGGCAAAATGTTCTTTTCCAAGATGAAAACTGAACCAAGTTCTTGAAATATGATGTGTATTGCAAAGCCTGTTTAATTCAATATAATATATACATTTCTTGGGGACTGTTCTTACACAGATTTTTTTGTTTCTTGTTGTTTTATATCGTGGTTTAGACCAAGATTTAGGAACGTGCTTAAAAACTTTCAGTTGTCTGTGGGAAAAATAGTCTTAATTTATGTTGACCTTTCTTTCCTTGGAGCATTTAGCCTGCATTCAATAAAATTTTGATGACTGCTCTTTAGCAGACAGCTGTACCATATAAAGTATTATAAATATTCAGCTTTCCCCTTCCAGTGTTGCCATTAACAGCTGGGCATCCAGTTCAGCAGAGCAGATTTTGCAGAGAGAGCTTGGCATGTTCCTGAATCAGGAGAAGGAAGAAGGGAAGCAAATAGTTTCTTATGGTTTGGGGACCTGTAAAGACATAGAGCATCTGTTCCCCTGTTAAGTCATAGTCTGGCAGCACTGAATCATGTTAAGAGCTAAAATGATGGGAAAAACTACTTTTTTCTCCTTGGCTGTACCTGTATTTTAAATGGCTTTATGCATTATTTCAACTAATGGCAAAATCCTTTCAACCCTTGCTCACAAGGTATGTAAAAGAATGGTTTTTTTGGTGTTTATATCTTGGGGAAAAAGCAAATATTCAGTGTGATTCCGCTTCAATGTCTTGATTTTTATCTCTATTATAAAATGGAGAATCAGGTTTTCTTATGCAAACACTTTATCCTTCTAAACAAGCAATGTTCTTGGTACACAGTATTTTAATCAGTTAATAGATTTGCTTTGGATGGATGACATTTGTTTTCCTGTGTAAATGTGAAACACAACAAAGGAAACTGTCTTTAAAAATATCAATTATAGATGTTTCTAAAAGAAATCTTTGTGTCTAGATACCATAAAACTTGTCCATATTTTTCTCTTGCAGAGTTAAGAGAGCATTAAAGTTGGACACTGTCAAAAAAGATAATGTAAGTATTTTTTGGTGTATGGAACCATCTGTTTATATGTATATATATATATATATTTATATTTATATATGTGTGTTTCTATAGGTGTGTATATATATTTATATGTGTATGTATCTGTGTGCAAAAATTATGTGTGTATAAATGTGCTATTTCATTAGAGCTGCATTTATATTGTTACAGATTGGCTGTTGTCTGGGAGAATCCTAAGGCACAAAATTACTGCTGACAAATATTACAGTATAAAACTGATAGTATTTCATTTGTCACAGAACTGCCTGGTGTTAAGTAATGTACCTCTGCATGAATCACTTGAAAAATATGCACATTGTTATTGCCATCACTATTTACCCAAGAGCTGAATGAGTTAAGATCCTTGGTGAAATAATTTATTAAAAATTAGCTCCATTATCCTGAGGAGCAAATGCTCTGCCCTGTAATTGTACATGGAACAATATGGAATTATGGCAATGCTGGAATCTGCATATTACAAACTGCAAAATTGAAATGAAAACATCAAAGGCATTTTCATGTCAGAGCTGTAATTACCTCCCTCAGCTAATCTGGCAGAATGAAACAATAAAGTACAAACAGTGCCATAAATTTCCCCACAGTTATCACAATGAAAATAAAATTGTACTGGTGCTATTATTTTTTGTAAATGCAGCTCCAGCGTCCTCCCAGTCCCAGCATGGTGGGACATATGTCGGTTTATTATCTCTCCTACCACGGTGGGTGTTGCTGCAGAGGATTTTGGGAGGATGGCAGGCTTTAAAGGAAGGAAAATTTGGGAAAAGTACAGGGGGAAATAACTGATCAGCAAACGAGCTCCCGGGAAATCTCCATCTCTGTGCCACTGTGAAGAGATTTGCTCCTATGCAGCACATCTTTGGAGGCCTCACTGCTGTTTAGCAAGGTAGAAATTCACAATTTTAAAAAATTCTTCTAGATTTTTTTTATAAATTTAAACAAAGGTGGCAAAATACCGCAGTGGCACTAAAAAAAAATCATTAGCAATTTAATTAGCAGCTTAGTGTACCATTACCCAACTTGTTCTGCTCACAGTGCAGCTGTGAGTGTCATTTTGCATCTGTTTCTTAGGCTCTGGTAACATTTTTGTAGGTGAGTGGTCCAGCTGAAATTCCATGGAATTCTTTTTCTGCCTTAAAGCAGATGAGCTAAAAGGAGTTATTTGATGGTTGCCTGCATTCAGGTTTTGTGTAGCAAAAAGCTTCACAAAAGCCCATCTGAGTGATCAAAACTTTCAGTGGGAGCTCAGTGATGTGGGTTTACACTGATTTTTAGTTCATACGGCGCCTCTAATGACATGTCAGAGATTTAAAGTGTGCCATAATTAAATAACTTCTTAGAAGGTAGGAAGGAACACAAAGTAGTAAACACACATTATTTGACTGAAGTATCTGTTTCATCTTTGCTGTTTCTACAGTTCATTCCCCATTTTTCAGGAGTCCGTCATTCCACCTCCTGGTCAAAATACCTATGAACTAAAGATCAAAAATCGGTAGTTTTAGATTTTGGAATGTTTGCATGATATCATTAAAAAATTGCATAACTGGAGGAGAAATTCTTACTGCCAAAGAAATACTGTCCTTGTAAGTACAACAGTAACTTCCTCCAGGTAGTTGCTCAGATGTGGATATGCTTATCCATATCCAGAGGTGGCTGCTGTTCAAGCAGGAAAAATATCCTGAAACCGTGAGCAGATTGGAGATTTGCTGACATGTAAGTGCCTAAATTGGCATTGATATTTAAATTAATATTTCATTTAAAGATCATTTGAAACATTTCTTTAACCTGCTTGGGTGTGGCAAAACAGTGGCAACAGACTGAGCGTTTCCATCAGGTGTTGTGTCAGTACTGACAGACAAGAGCATAGATGGCTGAGGTGAAATTATTTAGACTATTTGAGACTAAAACAAGACAGAGGTGAGTGGGCAGCAAACTAAACATTTCAAAATGTGGTGTAAGTCATATTACTAATGACTAATACCAGCACTGCTGGTATGATTTCACATATTGAAATCCTAAGCCAGACACAAAATTTGGGGTTTAAGGAACTTACTTGGGATTTTTTTAAATTAACATTTGTGTAGATAATCATTAGAAATAACTATCTTTTGATGCAATTAAAATCTAAAAATAGTTGCTTATAGTTCTTATGTGTCTTAAATTCTTAATACTGTAGGAAAAATAATATCAGGTTTAGGCTGCTTTAGAAAACCCCAACCAGCCAACCAGGTGATACCTAAATCTCTGGAAAACACAGACTTTTTCTTTGTGGAAAAAGGAGCTTTTATTTTTTTAGAGTAAAACTAATATTAATGAGGAGGGGGAGTGATAGAGCAGCTTGGTGGGCACAAGGTCAACCCACCACAACATACAACGTGGGCTTCCAGTTTATGGGAGCACATAAAGTTAGGAATTACTGAGGAGAACCTCTTACCAGATGGTAAATGTTCAGAGAGATTTTATCAATGTTAATCTAGATATTTTTGTATTTTGCTACATTTCAGCCATCTGATGCAACACCTCAGAAGGTCAGAAAGAAAAATCTGAGTTCTTACTCCCCAACAACAGGAACACGCCAGATGAGTCCCTTTTCATCCCCTGTGAGCCTCAAGGAACAAAATCCCAGGAACACCCCAGCAAAAGGTTAGTTGAACATTCCCTCTTTCTAAATATAATATTTTCCTGATTATTGGCTTGACCTAGTAACTTGTCTCTCGTGTGCTATGTTTGTTTCCTTTTTCACCTTAAAAATTATTAATGTCTTTTGGAAAAGCTGATGTTGACTTTTAAAGCTTGAATCTTTTCAGTCTAAATCTTGGGAGTGTTTATGAAACAACTTGTTTATGAGGCAAGTTTTGCTTTCTGTTGCTCAGTATTAAAAATGTTTGGCTTTGACTCAGTAAAAAGCTTCCACACTGGCATTTTTGTCAATAATTCCATTAATTCCCCTGCTTTGGCATGTTAGCAAAGTCCTTTTTTATTTTGTGTATTTTTTGACAATTATTTTTCATGGTAAGGCACTTCAAGGCAATTTTTAATGAACATAATACTGAATGTCATTAGCTTTCAGAAAATATATAATTTTTTTTTATAATTGTATTATTTCCAGTTCCCTTTAGGATTTACACCCCCTTAGTTCCACGGTCACAGTTTCTGGTGCAAGCTCCAAGTGCTCAAGAAGTGGATTTTCAGTGGCCTGACGTGCTTTTATGGCTCTGTAGGTTGTGGGGGTGATCTCTTTAAGTGTCAGGGAGCCACAGGGAAGAAGTGATTGTGTGTCTCAACCAGTCATGGAAACCTCATTTATTGAGAGGACAGTCTTGCTTCCACAAAACTGAAGATTTATCAGCTGATATGTGTTTTATTTTTGTGGCCTTTTAGGAACTGTGTTGGGATTTGCAGTGCAAGGCCTGCATTATGTACTTCCAGGTCTGGGATGGAGGCAGTAATCCTCTGTCTTTGTCACAGGGAGCAATTCCTCCTCTCAGACTAAGTGGCTTCTTCTTGATTCCTGAAAAGATGGTTATTTGGCATGGAGGGCATATCCATGCTCCCACTTCCTTCACATCCCAAAATCTTCAAGAGACATTTAATCAGCCCTTTAGGTACTGACCCCTGCCATCTTAAAAGACTCTAAGCAGTTTCTCTTTGGGATTATTTTCCTCTTCAACAAAGTTGCATTAAAGCTGTGTCTTAAATGTTTCCACAAATACTCCTGGTTATGTGTTGCATTTTTTTCTTGGAATCCAAACCCACTGGTTTCCAACTTTCTTCTTACTGTGAAAAGTAACTGTTCCAGTGAGCAGCTTCCTGACTCTGTTTATTAGGGAACTTATGTCCTTGGCATCTAAATTTATCTACTCTGTTTTCCTACAGAGAGAAAGGTGTTTTCAGATATTTCCCAGGTCAGATTTCTCTGTCAGTCCCTGCTTTTATCAGCAGAAGGGAAATTTTGTGTTTGAATGCTTTAACTTCTATATCAAGATTTGGTAGTACTTGGTGGTAAATATGAATCTCTTCACCCTGTACAAAGAAACCTTTCCACGAGAGGAGTTGCCAGTAGTTGTTCTCCTTACCTTTGCAAAAGCTTTTAAAATTGTATATAATGATAGCAGTTAAAATTAAAAATCTGTGGCTCTCTAGATATGTTCTCTTGACTATCCTTATTACCTGCTTTAATGAACTGTTAATTTTCATGAGGACACACAAATGTTTAAATTACTACAACTTTTCAAACTTTCCCAGCCTCTCTGCACTTGAATTAGCTAATGCCTTATCTCTCAGGTGAAAGTAGGACGGGGGCAAAATGTCTTGAATTAAAATGTATATTAGGATGTCAGTGGGAAAGGTGAACCTGCATTTCCATCCTGATATTAAGGATGGACATAGGGGAACATTCCTGTTGCCTATAAAAAGCCTGATCACATGAGCAGAGCTGACATTTAGATGGATAATTACTCAGTAATGTAGCACTAACCAGCTCTTTTTTTCCTGTGTTCATATAGGTACAAAATGGTGTTATACAATTATTAAATCACAGGTTTCAGGGTGTCCTTTTAAACCCACAATCTCTGTTCTCCTTCTGAAAAAACACTTTTATTTTAAGAGCTGCAGTGCTTTAATAGGTTCTGGATATCACCTTTGAGGTGTTACACTTTAATCAATATTCTGTTTTTCTGTGACCAGTATGTAAGAAAACAACAGAACAAAAATTACTACAAAATTAAGTTCAAGTTCTATTGACTACTTAGATTTCAAATTGAATCTTTGAGGGTCTTAACCTTCAGCTGCTGTATTGGAACAGCTTAAACTTGTATAGCACTTTGTCATTCTGAGATATTTCTAAGTGTTTTACAAAATAAAAATTAAGAGTTGATTCATCCTTGAGTGCTGATACTTGTGTGTAATAATTCAAATTTTATAAGAAACCAAAGTGTTTAATGCTTAGTGTGGCCTCCCTTTTTAAGTCTGATGTCAGGAGGATTTATTACAGAGAGATGTGAAAAGCACCTCCTTCCACAGGGTGGGATCTGGGATTGCCAGAATTATCCCAACTTCCAGTTATTAATACTCTAATCCCAAGGTTCCCAGGAATATAAATTTAAAGTGAGTTGAAGAGAGCTCAAATTACAAAAGTGTAAATTGTAGTGAATTTAGTGTGGTTCATTCCAGGGGATCTGTCCTGCTTTCCAAGTGAGTTTGGGGGTTTTTTTCCTCTTCCTAAAAGATCATTCTAAAATCAAGATTCACAGTAACACCTACTTCACGTGCTTCAAATAGAAAATACCTTATTTTTATCTTTATTGTTTCTTTTCTTCCTTGTGAACTCCGAGGAGGTGAGAGAGAGCAGAGCAATTCCCACACTGGATTATCCAGGAGAGGGCAGCCTCCAACAGAGCAGGATGGGTGAGTGCATCAAATGCGTTCACTTTGTCATGGGGGCAGTGATTTTTATTTCATATTTCACACAGAATTCAATTAATAGCCATTATTTTTAGTGCTTCTGGTTGCACAGGATTAGATATTCAAAGGCACTGAATGGTTGTAGGTGTAAATTAATGCAAAATCTTTTACAATTCTCGTCTTTTCTGCCACAATCTAATTTTAAGGTATAAATTTCCTGACATTAATGAACTTGGGGCAATCCCCAGTTAGTAAAGCACTTAAATAAATGTTTCAGGTGAGGTGTCTGATGGGCTGTTTTCCTAGATAGGCATTATTGAACTAAATGTCGTGTTTGAAGTTGTAGCTCTTCCTTTTGAGCTCTCAATTTGTCTGTTGGGCTTTTTCCTTGTCATGGATGTTTCCCCCACCATGAGCTTGAAATTCCTTCATTGTAGGACGGTGTTTTCTGAGTGATGGAGTTCGGCAGAATTGTTTGGGTGACGTGTTACATAGTGAAAAGTAAAATATTAAAATTATACCAGTGGCAAACTAAACTGACTAAAGGGCTTTTTTGGTGGTTCAGCAATTCCCCTGGGCAACTCATTTCTTGGTGACAGAACCCTGAACTACAGAACAATTGGAGTAATCAGAGCCTTCATTGACATGTAAATGTTTGCCTTCAGTAGTTCAGTATATTTTTAAAAGCTTTACAGAAGACCAGCAGTTACTGACCTGCCACTAAAAACATTTATAAACCAACACCTACACTTGATATTTATGTGAACTTCCAGACACTTGATTTTTACAGGTGGAAAATATATAGTCCAATACACTGCTATTATTGTTTTCTTTTCCCATATGGAAATGTAGTTTTCTACATTTCCATACTGTAGCTCTGTTCCTAAATTTGAGGGTTTTTATGAGGATAATTCTCCCTTCTGTGAGAGGAAACAGTAAATAGATTATTTGATTTGCATCTTTAAATGGTTCAAAGAGAAAATACCCTAAACTATCATGGCAGGAATTTTTTTAATGTGCAAATCCTGAAGAAAATCCTCTGATACTGCTGAACCTGAGTTCCTATCCTTAAAATTAGGATATAGGGGTTTTTTGCGGTTGGGATATGAATCCCAACCAAAGGCAGGTTGGTTTTGGTGTTACAGGTCACTGAGCTGCATCCAACCTGATTACATTGGGAAGAAACTCTGGGAAACATTGCAAACATGGAATTTCAGTGAGTGGTGATTAGAGTAATTGGAATTGTTTTACTTTTTCTGGACCCAGGTTCCTGAAACTGCAGTCCCAAGTGAGAAGTTCATTGGCCAGAATTCTGAAAATAAGAGCAAATCTCACGAGCCTCCAGGTCTGCTTTACACTGATTTATCTTTTATCTGCTTTTAATACAGGATTTGAAATCAAAATTAAAATTTTATATGCAGCATTTAAATTTTAGGGAAGAAAATAAAAGACTTGAAGCCAGGCAGGTTTGACTTGGAAATCCAGAAAATGCAAAAAACCTCAGAACTTAGAAAAGTTTTTTAAACTAGAAGAATTGCTTTTCCAAGTCCACCATTTTTAATTTGTATCACTCCTCCTTTCGTTCACAAATAAAAACATAGGTAGTTCTCAACTGTTATTTAGAACTTGAAATATGAATTATTACTACATAGATTTTTGTGTCCTTAAAAATGAAATATCCCTTTTTGATGAAGTGATGGTACTATTTAATTTACCACTAATATGCCATCATTTAATAGTTTGTTTAATGCATGTTAAAGTGCAAATCACTCTTCTGTTTTATTCCCATTTTGTTTCATTTTTAATAAATGTAGCAGAAGGTTCACTGCTCTATATCAATAGCTGGGAAATAATTCAGTGTACTCAGAGAACTGTAGTGATTTATTTTATATGATCTGACAAGGTTTTATTTACTAAAAAAAAGGTTTACATTAATTTAAAATATTAATTTATTTGTTAGAATTTATTTGAAATATTTTAATTGAAATGTTTATTTGTTAGCAATTTCCAAAAGTTCGTTCTTTCAGGTGTTTTTGATAAGTTGTAGACAACTAGTAGATAGTTTGGGAATGGGATTTACCAGTGTCTTTAATTGTTGTTTTCCAGGCTTTGGAGGGCAGCAGAGAGCTGGAAAATATCCTGGGTGTCTCAGACTCCTCTCGTGCCCTGAGTGCTGAAGTGCAGAAAACCCAAACACTGCGTAAGGGCGGTTTCCAATCTGTTTATCCCCTTTCTAACCACTGAACAAGGGTCGCTCCAGATGGTTCCCGGTGTTATAATGGAGTGTCACAGCCCAGGATTCTGTTTTGGTCAAGAAAAATGCTTTAAATCTCCTCGTGCATCCAACAGGGACATAAAAGACAGGCAGCCCCGTGTCCTGCTTTTCCAACTGAATGGGGAGGGAAAACTTGGAAAAGCAACACCTTTTCTCATGTAAATAGTTAGATACTTAGTGGGTACTTAGCTGGGAATTAGGATAAACGTTTGCACTTGGATTGCTTTGCTTGTGTTCTCTTCTTCCGAGGAAATTGGTTTGTTTGTTTGCCTGGCAGGAGGGATTAGCCTGATTGTAGATTTCCAGGCTTTAAAAATCGCTATTCATGTGTCTTTAAATGATGGACATTCCAAATGCTTATTGTGTTGGGATAAGGGCACTTCCCAGATGGCACATCTGTAATACTTTGCCAAAGGAACCCCAAAAGCTGAAGTTTTTTCGCTTATATGTGTCCATTTTTAGGAAACTCTTTATCCTTCCTCCAAGTCAGAGGTTCTGAAGTTCATTCCTCCTGCTCTTCCCAACCAGAAGGGGAGGATGTGATGGGGAAATAGTCTAATGAAAAAAAAAAAACAGTGTGGATATTTACAGGAGAAGACCAGAGATATTGGCTTCCAGGGATAAGAAATCAAGGTCACCTTTTCCAGGTCATTTACATTGTTCTTGGAGACTTTTCATGCCAGCCTCCAGCTGAGCAGGGAATATGAGCAATACCTGGATACAGCCAGTCCCTGTGTCCACTCTCCAGACAAACATGCAAAGGTGATAAAATAGTTTCTTAACGTGCACCAGAAATGCCAACAGACATCATTCTATAACCTGCCTCGTTGCTCTGTTTTCTGCCAAGTGTAAAAACACTGGAACCAGCTATAGGGAAGCAAAACCTGGAACTGCTCTGTTTGCAGTTGGAAGCAGGTGGACAGTAAAGCCGACAGGTGCTAGTGAATTCTTCTTCCCAGAGCATTGGAATTTATGCACGCAATTCCAGCAGCTGCTGTTGTTTAAATTACCATTTCTTTCCTGAGGTTTAAATTACCATTTCTTTCCTGAATACACCTCAGGAAAGAAATACACATCCTTTTGCATGTGTATACACTGCACTGTTCCCTCTGTAATGGCAGAGCCTTTCTTATACAGAAGGAAAATTCCTGGAAACAGTCTGTGTTCCCTTCCCTGCTCTGGATAGGACAGTCCAGCAGCCCAGAGGAGAGCTCAGAACTACTGCTGATAGTCTCTGTCTCTTCCACTCTTTCTGTCAGCTCCTTGGGAAGGAATCCTCTTTTCCCCAGCTCTCAATTAGGAACAAAGCACAGGAAACAATGGCAACAAAATGAGGCTGAAAGCACCACTTGTCAAAATTATCTGAATTTTGAAAACTTTTTGTTAATTTTTTAAAGCACAATTACATAGGTAAGGGCTTTTTTCCTTGAAATGCATTGAAAGTGAAGAAGGCAGGAGAGGGATCATTTCCTTTGAAATCTCTGATTTGGGATTTATTTCTTCACTAGTGAGTCAAGCAGAAGAGCTGCAGCTGTTGAAAGCAAACCACAGAAAACTCCCTGCCCCAGGTGAGAAACTGTGTAACTCCCATGTAACTCGTGTTTTGATTCCTTTTGGTTGATTCCTTCTTAGTTCTTTCCACTTGCAATAAGTTGGGTAACATGGAGTTATAAAAAATTATGAGAATCGAATGTGTTTCCTCTGAAAACTTCCACTACACAAATTTAGTATTTTCTGCTCTTTTCATTGTATTGGGTGTTTCTCCATGAAGTTGGTGGCATTTAATACCAGGTGGCCACTTTGGAGCCTTGGCAGGAAGGAGGGGACACACACAGGATTGGGGTTTTCTTTCACACACGGTAAAATCAACAACTTCCCCACTGATATTCTGATATTTCTGTTCTCTTCACACATTCTGTCTGAAAATACAGCAAAACCAGAATTAAAAGCAGTGGTGGCATCTCTGCTGCTTCTTTTGTTTGGATCTGCTCAGGCCTAAATTCCCTCTGCTGTGGGGAATTCTCTTAAAGGAAAGAAAACTGCTTAAACTTAGGTTTCCTGGGCTCCAGCAGATTATCTCCAAATGTAAAGGAGTGACAACCCTTTGGAAGGAATTTGGCTCATTTGTGCAGTCTGCTCTTTCTGATTTACAGCTCCCTGTGTCCTCCTGTTCCAATGATCCCAGTGATGGGAATGCCATGGGCCAGTGCAGATTTAAACACTCACTGCCTCCTTTGTGCCCTGCTCTTTAATACACATTTTTAGTTCCATCTTTGCTCTAAAAACCAGCCTCTAACGCCAAACACATACCCAGTCTTGTTAGAGGAGAAATACTTTATGAAAGTGGGGTGGAAAATAGAATTCTGACTTTAAGTTGACCAATTTTGATGTAGTTTCACTGTCAGTTTTGTTTTAACAAAGAATAAATTCAATTTTGCAATCTTGCAAATGCAGTTGTAGGAGAGGCAGAGAAGTGTGTGATCAAAGGAAAGCATTTGGATATGTTTTCCTTTGCCTTTTAGTTTTGGATGTGGTTTTTTCAGAATTATTTTTAATTAGTTATGGCAAGGCTGAGAACTTATGACTGTTCAGTGGGTTGGTACCCAGGGAATGTCACATTATCATCACATGGTGAGGCATGAAATTTATTTACTTTACATAAACAACCTCCTCTTAAAACAACTCCATCCAGAACATTCCTGGCTCAATGGGCAGCCTTGTGTGGAGCTCAGTTTATCATTTTGGGTGACCAGCAGGAAAAAAGGGCAGCATTGTCTGGCCATGACTGGAATTTACAGTAAACAAAATGTTTTGGAATAGAAAGTAAGCAAATGGTAAAACAACTGCCAAGAGATGAAATGGAGTTGGTGTGTCCCAGTCCCAACCACACCCTGTGTATGCTGGGAATGGCTGTGTAGGTTGGGCTGTGCATATTTTAAAGGAAAGTTTAATAAACTGGGAGATTCCAAGAGTGAAGATAAGATTCCAAACAGGAAAGCTCTTTGGTTGGTTGTTACAAACTACACTAATACTTTGCTTCCCAAAACCAGTGACATAAATCATATCCGTGACTCCATCTGCTGTCCACGTGGGAAACAAGGGAGTGTTAGAGCAGAGCAGATCTTGCAGTGTTGGGGAAAACTGTTTTCAGGCCACAATGAAATCCAAAATACTTTCTTTCCATGGTGTTGTTCATCCTGCCCAGCTCAGGGGGAAATACAGTCACCCCCCGAGTTTAGTTCTAAACATTCCCAACTTCCATCTTGGTTTTAGTACAAGGGACTGACTTTTGCACTCTTGGATCAGTAGTGGTGGCTTTCCAAGAGACTGGGTCAGGATCAACTGGATGGGTTTTCGTTTAATGCCACTTGGAGTCACTAATGAAAGCAAAGCTGGAGAGATCAGGGATGAAGTAAAGCTGAGTTCCCGTTCACCAATCCAGTTTTTTGAAGACTGGATAAATGGCAAAACATAAATTCCATAGCAGAACTGCAATATACAGAAGCCTCCTTAATAAGCAGAGTTCCTTCTCCAGCCAGATAAAAAGGTAAAAATACAATATTCCACTATTTGTCCCAATTCATGTCAGTTTGAGTTTGGGTATCCTAGGACTAAACCCCTTGGGTCTGCTCTGCTGGTGGGTTGAAGGCAGTGAGGGTAAGTCACATTTACAATTTATTTTTTACATCATTCTCACATAAAGTAAAACAAATTTGTTGCTCTTCAGACATACTTGGGGGTCTGTCCCACCTATCCTTCCTCCTCCTCCTCCTCCTCCTTTGGGATCTCCTGGGGAAAAGGGGAATACATCAGACTGCAGAGGTGAATTTTTCTGACTGTGAAACATTAACTTAAAAAACATGGTTATTTTTCTCAGCCCAACTTTGGACTCAATTGCAGGGAAGAAATGTCATTATCCCTTTGCTGGGAAAAGTAAGTCTTGGGAACTTAAGTGAACTGAGTAGATTCACAACTAAATTGATTCAGAAACTTGAGCTGCTTTCCAGTGTTCAAATTGTGATTCAGATGCACAACAGCTCTAAAAGGAACAAAAATGATGCTGAAGGACTTGTTTTCAAACAGATTATTAGATGGAGACTTAGAGCTGTGTTTGCAAACATTGTTCCTCAGTGCTTAGGCCAGGTTTGGTGTTTTGCCTCTCATCCCAAATGTCTGCCCTGAGTTCACGTCCCTGATGGTGCCATCGGTTCTCCTGACTTGTAATCCAGCCAGGAGATGAGTTGTCCTCTTGGCCTGGTCAGAAAGGTTCTGAAACTAAAATAGGAATTGAATTAAAAAGCAATATTTTCTGAAAAAACACACTCTAAAGCTTGATGTTCAGCTGAGTTCAGCGAGCCCAGCCCCAGCCAGGCTGTGTAGGCAGAGATTAGGGAGAGGCTCAGCACACATTCCAACTGGGAGATGATTCCTTGGAGCTGAAACCCTGTGAGTGTTGTGTCCTGTGTCTCTGGGACTCACCTCCAAGAAATCAGAGCTTTGTAGTGCTGGAGGGACGTGGCCTCATTCAGCTGCTCTTCCCTGGGGAAGGATATCCGAGTTTGTGCTCCTGAGGCTTTTCCACCATCAACACAGGGAGAAGTTCTCTCGGTTCCTCACAAGTGTGGGACTGCCCCCAGAGGAGTGGGCTGCTTTGTATCCTGGGGATGAGAAACTGGTGTTGCTCAGGCTGAATTTGGCTGCACCCGTGCCTTGGTCTGTGCAGGTGGGTCTGGTTTAGTCTGGGACCAAGCAAGTCCCTCCCAGTCTAGAAAGGTAACAAAACCCACTCACCCAGTACCCAAAATCTGCAGTGGCAGCGCTTTTCCTAAGACAAGGAGGAGTCTTGTCCTGACAGAGGAGCTGGGGTGAGGTTTCCACTGCTCCTTCCCAGCAGGATTGGGAGCTGTTGGGTGCCCCCACTCCATAACAGTCCATATTTTAGAGTTCAGCCCGAGGTTTGAGGAGTCTCTCTGGGTGTGAGGAGGAGCTTTGGGCTGGAAGGAAGGAGCGGGTTCCGAAGCTGCAGTGATGGAACACCCTGTACTATGCAGATAAAATATTAAGCCATTACCTGCTGTGGCAGATCCAGAAATGCACGTGAGACATATGAGTGTGGGCACATCCAGAACTGTCGCCCTGCATTTCAGATTTGGGTGGCAGCCCCATTTATTCAGAGATTTCCACTCATATTTACTCTCTATTTTCCTATTTGCCTTCTTAGAGACACAACAGCTATTAATTTTTAATTCTAGTGGATCTAGTTGAGAATATTAAGCTTAATGAAAAATTCAGAAGAATTGTAGTTCTTCCAACAGCTACATGTAGCAACTCCTACACGACAATAAATACTGCTTTGTCCCATGAATATAATTATTTTAAATAAAAAAGAAAAGAAACATTAGTTTGGACTCACTTAGTAGCAATTATATGTTTAAGAGGTGTAAATAACTTGCCATCCAGACATTACAAATATCCAGGTGCTCTGTATGTGCTGATGACAACAAAATTGAAAAGAAAGACTGTAATAATTCTGACTGGTTTTCTCTGCAGAAGATATTGATTATTTGTGTGTGGTGAGAGATTTGGAAAATTCAATTAAAGGAGTTGTGCAAAGGTTTCATAAATTTCCCGGGTACAGCGTGTACACAGACATTGCTGCCTATTAAATCAATGCAGCACTTCACAATATATTTTCTTTGAAACATAAAAATAAATAACATTTAAACAGTTCTGCTTACTACAGAAACAAATTTTATTTTCTGTGAAGCATTTAGTCATGTGCTATCACTGACTCATACACATTTGCCAGCTGTAACAAATTTTATAGACGTTTTCTCCAGAGACAGAGCTCATATACTATGAATTTTTAAATGAGCAAATGGTGAAGAAGGGATGTCAGCAATATAAAAATTGATCAGTTAAAAGATAAAAGCATAAGTAAAGAGATTTGTATGGTAGTCTTAATAGGTTTTATTAAATAAAAATACTATAAAAAGACAGTAATGAATAGACTGAAGGTTTTAACTGTGGTTGAGGTGGAGAAAAATTATTCTGGCACATTTAGTAGAAGATTGGTTTTATATCACCCGACAGGTGAACATTTTTTTTCTCTCTGCTTTTTAGATCTGTAAATGTTTTAGAGCAGTCAAACTTGGGGAAGAGTGGCAGGGGAACTAGGAGGGGGAAGGAAACTTGGGAAGATCCAGCCCTTTTAATGCTCTTGTGGGCCAGGAGGTGCCGTGTCCAAGGGCAGTGAGGGCTCTGCCAACCCTCCAGGAGCAGGGGTGGGGTGATTCCAGCTCCTGCCTTACCCTGGGAACCCTAAAATTGGAGCTGAGGAGAGGAACAAGCTGGGCCTGCACCAGCCACCTCTTCTGCTGCAGCCCAGGTGCCTTCTGGCCCCTTCCACACGTCCCTTTCCCAGCTGCTCTGCTCACATCCATCCTCATCCAGGAGTTTTGTGAGTGTTCTCTTTGGTTTTATGTAGTTTGACTTATTTAGAAGCTCTGCATAGAAAGATATCAAGAGAGAGGAGGGGTTGGGGGGGTTGTCTGTGTTGTTGGGGTTTTTAAGAACAGCTCACTCTGAGGTGAGGCAGAGTTAGATGGGATTTTGGGAAGGAATTCTTCCCTGTGAGAGTGGGGAGGCCCTGGCACAGGTTGCCCAGAGAAGCTGTGGCTGCCCCATCCCTGGAAGTGTTCCAGGCCAGGTTGGATGGGGCTTGGAGCAACCTGGTCTAGTGGAAGGTGTCCCTGTCCATGGCAGGGGGTGGAACTGGATGGCCTTTGAGGTCCCTTCCAACCCAACCCATTCTGGGATTCTGTGTTTGAAAAAAAGCTGAGTTCATGATGTTTTATGTGAATCTGGGCAGCTTGTATTTTTTAGGACAGCTCAGTGTGGTGGCTGTGGCATGTTTGGGTTCTCCACGTGCTGCACAGTCCAAATGCTGCAATCCATGGTTGAAGGGAAATCAGTTCCATAAAGACTGAGTTAGGAATTGCATTTAGTACAAGTAAACCAGCTCATAATTCAATCTGTTATTTTTTTCTGTTCCTTGTCATACAAGACTGGATAGTTTCCTGCTGGAAGCAATTGTGGTGTGTTTTTGTTGATAATTTGTGTGAACAAGTGGTGGTTATCAGGAATAATGCTGGAAGTGGGACCTGACGCCGAGTTGGATTGGATGCCTTTTTATGGAGTGTGAGACCTGGCTTAGGACAGAGCCTGGGCTTGGTCTGGGTCAGCTGCTGGTGACGTTGCCAGCACCTCAAATCTGATCCATGGGCAGGTCTTGGTGTTACATCAGGTCCTGGAACTGTGTGGGGAGAACTGAGGAGAACCTTCCCCAGCACCCCGTGGCTGGGGGGGTTTGGTGCCCCTCCCCAGCTGGGTTTCTGTTCACTGTAAGCTGCTCTGAACACCTGTCTGTTCTTCTTGGTGTGTTTATTACAGTTCTGAATTCTCTCCTCACCCTCGGTGGTGGTGGTGGAATCAAAGCTCCTCGTGACACTCGGGGTCCTGGGGGCAGAGCTGCTCATCTGCTGCAGGACCATTTGGCAGCCTTGGCACTCAGATGCACCTGCTTCCAGACCCTTTCCACGCATGTTCTCATTCCCTGAGTTCCTTTCTGCCCTTGCACTCTTCTCCTCTCCTTCTCCCAGCCACCTGCTCTGCCCTCATCCTGCCCTGCCCTCCTTGGCTGGGGGGCTCAGGTGCAGGGGCCTCCAGGGATGGTTGTTCCTCTCATGGAGTCCTTGGTTGGGTTCTGCTGAATATGGTCTTGATACATTTTTATTTATTCTTTTATTATTAATAGCAAAAAAGAAGCACCAGCTTCTAACACTTGTAGCACTGTTCTGCTTTGGTAATGTAACACTTGCACATCCACTCACAAGGGCAAGCTCTGAAATTACTGCTGAGACCCCATAACTGAGACTCCAAGGAAAAGGGCTCCTGGGTTTTAACCACTGCAGCAACTTATTTAACTTGTACTGGGGAGGGATTGTCACACATTCTGCCATAACACCCCTGTTTATCACACATCATGTTTGTATTTGTTTCTCCTCCTCAGGGTACATCCAGACTGTTGGGAGCACCGAGTTCCTGAACTCACTCCTGGAACAAAGCAAGGAGCCCCTGGGCCTGCTCCCTGCCCTCCCCAGTACCCAGGCACTGGCCCAGAGACCAGGAATGTGACCAGGATACAGGTACTTGTTGTAAAGCATTTCCAGAGGGCTCTGGGATGTCCTGCAGGCACAGCTCAAGAGCCCAAGGGGATCAGTTTGTTCCTCCTTTGGCTCCTTGTCCTCGTGAGGGAGGAAAAGCCCAGGTAGTGACAGACCTTGTCTGTCATCGTGTGTTACCTGAGCAGGAGAAAACTGGTTTCATGAAGTCTAAAGATGAGAATACCCACAGATGATCTCAATTCCTGAACAGTGTGAGAACATTTCTCTTTGGGAAGCTGAAGTCTAATTCCCATAACTGAGGAGCACGGAAGCGCTGTATGGCCATAGGGCAGGGCTGAGCTCACACACCTGCATCTGGCTCCTCAATGAAGGTTCCATTTTACTTTGTAATCAGCCGTAAGTAACTGAGTAGCAAAAAGCCTTCTAAACCCTGCTTGACCACAATCTACCATTACACTACTGCTTCCTGGCTGCTTATGCCAGACTTTTCTACTCCTTCCGAGCCAGTTCCCACTCCCAAGGCAGAGTCCTTGAGGGATGGCATCCCCAGCCCAGGAGAGCAGAGCCAGCATCCTCCTTTTTTCCAGTCAGCATAATTCCTGAGTCCTGCAGATGCAGAGTGGCCTTTCCATGGTACAGTAACACATTAAGTCTTACACTGGGTTATCAGCTTGTATTAAAGTCATGCTGGCAACTCCAAGGTTTCAGTTCACAGCTGGCTCAAAGTACTCAGGTCTACTGTGAGTTTATGTCCATGGACAGCAGTGTAGTCAGTGAGTATTTGCATAAGGCTTTGCACCTCGTGCCCAAAAAGTGACAATTTCCTGGTAGTTTTTATCCCTTCCATGAGTGACCAGCACTGTAAGGTCGTTTCTTATTGCTTAAAAAAAACACAGTTGTGGTGGCTAAATGATCTTTTAGCAATTATTCCTCAACTTTTTCTACAGAATGTCCTTAAACCATCCTAAAATGTTCCTGCAGTCCAGGGCAGACCAGCTGCTGCTCTGCATTGCATGGGGTTGTGTGTGTGTTTCTCACACAGTGAGGTTTGTCCTGGACATCAGACAGCCCTGAGCCTCCAAACACATCCCCTGAGTGATGATGCTGTTGTCTAATTGCTATTTATTTTAGCCATTCCTCATCTCCCCACAGGCATTATGTGAAAAATGCATTCCACATCACCCCAAACTTCTACATCTGCTGGACTGGACTTAAAAGGAGCGAAGAACTGAGTGTAAACCAATCTCCCCCAGTCCCGGTGCGGGAGCGTCGCTGGCCAGGCAGGTGCAGTCACATAACATTCCTGGCGTCCATTTAAACTGAACAATGTGCACAACCACATCATCCCAATGGAAATAATCCACCATGCTGGGAGCTGGGGCTGCTGCTGCCGCCTGGGAAATAAAACTGTAGGTTCTGCAGGTTCTTTTCTAACACGGGGTGGGCTCTAAAGCCAGAGGAAGCTTTGCAGTGCAAGGAATTGTTCCGTGTTTCAGCTGTTGAGAAACACTTTCCCTGTTGGTGCTGCCATACTTGGGGACGTTTGTCATCCACAACCAGGTTTCCTCTAAACTCAACCCAAGCCAAGGCCTCAGCTTCAAACCCAGCATTAACACACATGCTCTGGGAACATTTGCTTTTTAGGTCAACATTTTAGTTTAGTTTTGGTATTTAATGATATAAGAGCACAGTTGCTTTATATAAACCAGCTGCTTCTCTTTTTTCCACCCCTCCAGCCTAGGGAATCCCCAATATCCCAAATCCTTTCATTAGGTTGGAAGAGTGCAGTACAATGATCTATACTTTCTTAAGTTCAACATAAACACCCACTTGAATGTCCTTTTTACTCCTGCAAAGTCCAGCTCCTCAAATAAACTGATTTTTATGACTAAAACTCTGAGCACTAAAATGATGAACATGTTCCACACGCTCAAGCTTTGGGAGTTTTTAGTTAATAAAAATGGTTTTGCACCTCACTACCTGTGCAGTCCAACTGGGAAAAACATTAGTAAGTGGTGGAAGGGAACTGGGACAGTTTTTCTCCCTTCCACACCAGTCTCTGTCAGGCTCTCAGAGCTGTGGGTTGTTCTGTGTGTAAGGGGCACCAGCCCGTTGCTCTGTAGCAGGAGGGGAGGATACTGAACCAGCGAGAGTTTATGTAACCTGACTGTAACCTCTGGAGCTGGAAATTAAATAATTATTGATCTGAGAAGAGCCTGGAACTGACTGTGCTGGTCTAAATCAAGCTGTTATGGGCAGTCTTGGGAGAACATAAAACTTGTACAGGAAATACCAGAGAAGGTGGTGATGGGCAATGAGTTACAGCATAACTTACACCATGGCAATTACTAAATCTGGTATTTAGTCATTTTTTAGGGAAATAAAGCTGTACATGAAGACTGTGCTGCACATGCCCCGCTCACATGCCTCAGCTATTTAGGCAGTTACTGTGGCTCTGACCTCCTGCTGTACCAGCTCTTGCCTCTGAAACAGCTGGGGCTGTTAAGAACCATTTCCAGTTCCACACAAGGTGGATCGGGTGACTCTCACTTTATCACCCCCCGAGGCCACCTCAAGGACAAAGAAAAGGGATACACTCAAAACTAATGTTTGGCTATGGGGGGAAGGACAGGCCTGGGCTCCTGCTGGACACACAGACCAGGCTCATTAAACCCTGAACTGCTTCTGCTTCCCTCCACCTTCATTTTCCTTGTCACCTTAGAGACCTCCAAGGCTGACAAACTTCAGGCAGCCTTTCCCCCAGCCCTGCTGGGGGGGAGCATGGTGGGTTTGGGATTTCACAGCCTCTGGAGACAAAGATTCCTATTTTTGTGCCCTGATACGCATCAATGCCACCCGGCCTACACTTCCAAAAAGAAAGGCTGTGCTGTGAGTTGCAGTCACCCCCACAGAAAATTCTGAATACTTGTGAAAATATTGAAGTTTGTTGGTTTGTAAGAATTTGTTGAACTGTGCTCACCCCCCATATCATCAGAGTTACTACTCCAGAGCACCGTTTCCACTCTGTTGGAGCTGCCAGGAGCACAGTGTTGGCTCTGGGTACTTTTTCCACAACAAATAAGGCTGGAAAAACTGCATAAATACACTCAGCTCGGAGCCACTCCATTGACAGGGCTCATAACTGACACAGTTGGAAGTTCCCAGAACAGCTGATTCACACACTGACACTAATGGCAGTGACAGGCTGGAATGTGACAGCACAGCCAGGGCAGGGGGAAGCCTCTCAACAAGGATGGGGGGGCTTATTTTTAATATATATACATGCACAGATACAGAAGAAAAACATAGACTGATTTCTAATTAAACCATACAACCCTAAATTGCTTTATGATTTATTTTCTTCCTCCATGCTTTGTTATGTTTATAATTACTCAATCAATATGCATTCTCTGAATTATTGGCAGTGGAGGCCGTGCTGCACCCAGGGAGAAATTGCAGAGTTGAGTTCAGTTTACGTCTGCAAATTGCTGTGCAAGGAGGGGGGTTGTTGTGGGTTTGGGGTTTTTTTTTCCCCCCTCATACCTGGTTTCCAACTGCACTGCAGCACCTCAGCTTTTACTGCAGGAGAAGCAAGAGGGTTTGGCTTTTCAGTCCTGTTGAAGAGAGAGCAGTTGAGTCCTAAGACTGCAGAGGTGTTAAAACCACTTAAAGCAGAGCTGCTGACCAACAGTGAAGGAAGAAATGTCACAGTGGAGGAAAGTTTGCGTCACAAAACAATTCAGCAACACCAATTCAGAGCTGCCAGTCCAGTGTTTTGACTTTACCTGCATGACTTCCTTATGCTTTTTATGCTGGGAAAGGAACAAACTCAATGCTACTTTTGCTAATACAGCAAATACAGGGTATTTTAGCATTAATTCAAAATTTGGTCCTTTATTAGGCATTTTAGGTTTACAAATGGTAACAAAAGTATGACACCTCTGAAGAAAACTCACCAAATCATATTTCCAATGCTCTTCAACAGACTTCTCCTTTGAAACAGTCTTTGATTGTTTTGTGTTTGAATAGGCCAAACGTGTTTCCTGACTTTCCCTGGGTTCCAGTAGTCGTGTCCATCCCAAACAGGTTCCCCTGCAGCGCTGACAGCACTCACCAAACACACTCTGTCCTGCACAGTTCAGTCCTGGAGCTCCACAGGTAGATTAACTGATTTTCTTCTGGCTTTTGCTATTCTTGGAGTCCCAGAGTATCACAACATTAAAATACACCAGAAATAATAAGAAGTGTAAGCAGGAAACAATGGACACGGATATGGGGAATAAATCCGGGAGGCTCTGGGGAGGAGGCACTGCGGCACTCAGGAGAGACAGCACACCCATCAGGGACAGGGAAAGGAGGAACTGGAAGATAAGGAATGATGGATTAGGTGTTGGTGATGTAACACCTCAAACAGGTGAGCTGTTACTGCATTGTTTAGGTGCTCTGTTACAGCCCCCCCTCCACTGACACTTCTGTGCTGCAACTCAAAGTTACAGCAATTAAATCGCTTACCAGAATCCTGACAATCCTGGGAAAGGACTTAAACCAAGACACATAACCCTTCAGGGAAAGGGAGAATGCTTTGAGCTGCAGGTCCTCTGCTGAGGTCTTGTCCAGGATGGAGAAGGAGGCCAGGCAGGTGGCCAGGAATGCCGGTGTGGTCACGGCATAGGGCAGGAGCAGCCCGTCCCTCAGCAGGAGAGGCAACATGCTGGGAGCAGGATCATCCCAGCGTGAGGGCACGGATCCAGAGGTGTTCCAAAGAATGAGAAGAGGAAAACCAGTAAATACATTTACCCTTACAGGACTTGGGGAAGAACATGGTGTTCAGAGAATCATAGAATGGTTTAGGTTGGGAGGGACCTTAAAGCTCATCTTGTTCCACCCGCCTGCCACGGGCAGGGACACCTTCCACTATCCCAAGCTGCTTCAACCTGGCCTTGGACACTTCTCTGGGCAACCCATGCCAGGGCCTAACCACCCTCATAGGGAAGAATTTCTCCCCAGTATCCCATCTAACCCAAGTGGGAAGCCATTCCCCCTTGTCCTGTCCCTCCATCCCTTGTCCAAACTCCCTCTCCAACCATGTTAATAGTTTCCAACTCACCTGAAAGTTGATACGAGTAAAAACCACGTGGCCATAAAGGGGATTTCATTTATGATTAAGCAAACTGGGCTAGAACGAAAAGAGGAAAAACAGGGATCAGATCTTCCCTTGTCAAACACCCCTTCCAGGTCCATGTGGGACATGCACATGGAACAGCAGCACCGGTGACTGTCCCCTCAGCCAGAGTGACACAGGACAGACCAGCCAGGCTGTACTTCAAACCTTCATTTCCAGGTTATTCAGAAAAGCAGATGTGCAGAGTGTTTAAAATTCAACATATTTGTAGGTTAAAGAGCAGCATGCAATAAGAGCTCAAGGAAAAGATCAAAATATATCCCCAGGAATATAATTTACTTACACTGCCACCAGAAGAATGGATTTTTCGTGGACTTGAAAGGAGAACAGGAAAAATGACAGGGCACAACTAACCTTAGGAAAGGAGATCAGAGCTGGATTAGTGTGTGTGACTGCAATGCAAAGCTCTGCTTTAGTGTCTCTGGCACAGACTCCACATGGAGGCAGGAGCTCAATGATCTGAGTTTTCTAATTAACTGCTTTATTTCCTCCAGTGCCATTTACAGGCACCAGAGCAGCTCCTGGAACCACCCACACGTGGGTGAAAACACTTGGTTTGAAAGTTGACCAGGATTAGTCAGAAAGCACTTCCTGCAGAGCCCTCACTCCTGCTCAGCTTCACCAAGAACATCTCCACCAAGGAAACACAATGTTCACCCACACAGGCACTGGAAAACCTCAGTCATGGTAAGAATTACCCACCCTTTTGACATAAAATTTTGCTCCTCATCATGAACAGTTAATACACCGGAGGTAAATAAACTGGTTTGGATTTGTTTTTGCTCCCACCAAATAAAAAACACACTGCAAAACATCAACTAAATCTTAGAAAGTGTGACTTCTAGGCAGTGTTGTGATATACTCTCAAACATCGCTCACATAAATCAAAAACAGAAATTATCTTGTAACTCTCAAAACTTTAGCACCAGCTCCATATAATTTTTGATTTTTGCATAAGTCATGGCAATGTGCTTCAATTCAATGGTATGACTAAGGAAAGGCAAACATTTGGGATAATAGGATCATTTTATTTTCAAACCACTAATGAGCTCACAGTGTCCATTTGGGAACTTTTTAATTGAATTTTGCAGCTGATGCAATATGAAAAACTAACACTTTGGTAGCTAAACAAAAAGAGGAGAAATCCCAACTCTGTATGAGGCTTTAATGTGTATGGAATCTTCTGAAGGCTCTTCGGAGGAAGATGATAAAATACAACATTAAACAAAGAAAATTGAGGCTAAAGTAAAAAGTCTGGGTTTAAAAGACAGGTCAGACCCCCTGGACACATGAAAGTAAAGCCCTTTTTAAGCAATTCCTTCAGCATTTCATGGCACACACCCCTCTGTGCTCTGCAGCAACTGCTGTTGGAGTGCTGGTCACACCCCAGTGCTGAGGGGTGGATGAAAACAAGGAGCAATTACAAACAAACACTTACCAAAGCAAATTTAAACCCTCTGAGGGAAGGCTGGACAGTGAGTTTGATACAGGCAGGAAGCAGGCTCAGGAATGTCACAGCAAAACTGGAGAGTTTTGTAAGAAAAACAGTTTAAATACATGAGCAACTACATCCATTAGTACTTCACTCTGCAGGCCTAGACCTGAATTCTTCACTTAGTTGAGAAACAGACCTGTGAGCTCTGACTTCTAAGAGCACTAAAAGGGGTAATTCTTTGAATTTGCAAATTTTAACTGTTTTAACCAGGCAGCTTAAATCAGTATATGGACAAGCAGGGAATTTTTCAGTTCCTAACAGCACTTGGGGAAACCCTCATCACTTGGGAGAAAAGTACAGCATAGGAAAGAAAATGTATTTTCAATATTTTAAACACAACTTCTCATAGTTGAGAAAATTCACTCCTTTTGCAAAAAATAACGCAGATAAAAACTACCTAAAGCACTTAAGTTATGTCTTACCTGAGTTTGAGCTGAGTTTGAGGTGATACTACATTCTTTATCTTTATAAGGACACTTAGACTGCACCAAATATTGGCTACTTTATCCTGGAAGAAAATAAAAAGGTAATTAGTGATAATTATATTCATTTAAACTTATGTTTGTGACAACAGTGGGGCTTGGGAGGTGGGGATTGTTGGGTTTCTACTATGAGAGTGCAAAAAACACTTGCAGATGTACATCATATTCTTTCTTAGATGTACTTGAGCCTATTCTGAATGGAAGTTTCAAGAGACTCAATTAAAACATGCTCTAAAACAACTGAGAAATTGTTCTCCAGCACACGGGACAACTACTTAACTCATGAGGCCACATATTCTGTGAGAATATGGCTCTGACACCGTGTCCCTGAGCAAACAAACACTGGCACATGAGAGTCCCTTTCCAGGAGGACGCCGTGCTGGCCCATCTCATTCATGCCTGGCTGTGGCTGTGCTCAGTGCCCGCCAGCACTGACAGAGTTAACCCCTAATAAATCAAGGAGTCTAAAGACATTAGCAGTTGTGCTAGGATCACTTTCCAAATTAAATCTGTAAGCACAGCTCGTGAAACTCATCCCCAAGCAGCTGCTGGAGGCACAGCTGTGTGGACAGAACACCACGGAGGCACCAGCACCAACAACTGAGCCACCTCCCTCACGTGCTCGCCAGCAACACGGGATATGCCCAGGATTCCGAGGGGACACGGGTTTGGCAGCACCAGCAAACACCACTTCACAGCCAGCACCATTCTACAGCCTCAGCAAGTGTTACTGGGCTGCAAAGGGACACAAGTCAAAGAACCTGTCACACACGCCCCGGGCTGAGTTACTGGGCAGTGCTTACGTGGACAATTTCTCATTTTATCCGCATTAGCATCCAGCAAGTCACTGCCCTGAGCAGCCCAGGAAATATCTGGGCTAATATTAGACTAAAATCCTTCAGCTCTTTCGGACTCATTGGTTATTGTCATTTACAGGTTGTATTTTTAAACTTGGTACTGAATAAAAAGTGTGGTGACCCAAACTATTTCTTCATAAATTCCAAATACTCTCCAAGAAAAAGGGTCATTTTTTTGGGGGGAGGGGGGTGTCTGTGTGAGGAGGGGTCTTTTTTGGAGAGGTTGTTTGGTGTTTGTTTGTTGGGATTTTTAAATAAACTAGCAGAGAGCACATGAAGAACACTTCTGTACTGCTGCCTTTGGTACATCAACATTAACTTCTGAAGAAAAACATGCCAGCTGTGATATTATCTACATCTGAGAAAGACTGGAAGAATAATAAACATTAATTAAACTACATAAGTATTTGCTTTAATCCCTGTGACAACACAACCTGAAATTCAAAGCTTCATTTTATTGGTTAAGCTTGAAGGTGAGAATCTGCTGTATAAGAGTGTAATACTGACTCGTGCCCTAATTAAGCAAAAGAGCAGCAACAACTCCCTGTGAGTTGGGAAATGGGAACCCTTTCTTTCATCCCAAAACTCCTGTGGCATTGCCACTAGATAAGGGAGGAATTGCTTTACTGGATTAAGGCTGCAGTAGTACTCAGCACTTGCCAGCACGCAACTGTCCATAGCCTTAGGAAAAGCAGAACTGGCCTAAAACTTTTGGAAAACATTGTGGAAATTGGCACAAGGTGGGTCAAAAAGGAAGTTCTGGGCTGTACCCACAAAATTGTTTTAAATCCTTTTTTTTAAATAGTTAATCCCACTGAAAAGAGCTGAGAAGAACGAAAGACAGGCTGAAGCTGTTCACTTTCAAGGTTACATCTTCTGACACTGTCAATTACTATGGAATCTATTTCAATGGAAAAATGTATGGATTGAAGTATGGGTCTGATGATGGGATAAGTGTTGTCTACTGGTATAATATCCTGGAAGATGCCAGCTGAGCTGGGGTTAAACACTGGATTAAATAACTGGCAAGGACTGCCTGCTGAAGAAGCCTCTCGAATTACCCGTCCCGTGGTGTGTCTCCCCCATGAAATCCCTAAAGGTCACACTGAAGGTTTCTCAAGGGATCTAAGAATACAGGGCAGGGGCAGTGGGGTGGGGAGAAGAAAACATGCATGCCTCAAACAAGCCTCTGTCAATGGGAAAGAGTCTTCTGAGTACTTGCATGATTTGTTCCACGTCGGTGCCGAACGGGAGCCAGCAGGCAGCGAAGGACAGCACCACTGTCCCTGCCAGTTTGGTCAACAGCACCAACCTGGGCCCAAGAGAAGAAAAAAAGCTCTCACTTCAGGAAAAGCAACCCAGCAGAAATACCTGCCTTAGATCTCAGCAGCAAATACTCATTTTGCAGGAGAGGAAGACGTT
Organism: Lepidothrix coronata; assembly: GCF_001604755.1. Taxonomy (NCBI): domain Eukaryota; kingdom Metazoa; phylum Chordata; class Aves; order Passeriformes; family Pipridae; genus Lepidothrix; species Lepidothrix coronata. Next base: position 6,193,502 of record NW_016690192.1, on the reverse strand, counting down.
ACAAAAGTAATCTTCCCCTACAGCTGAATTGAGAAATGCCCACATGCAGATTAGGAGAATCCCACTCTCCATGCCAGGCTGCCCAGGCGTACTCCTGAGAAAGACAGAACAGTTTAAAGCCACTTACCCCTTTCCTTTCAGTCCCTTCTTGAAGCACTTCCCCAGTAAATAGCAAAAAAAGGGCAGGGAATGGTAGAGCTCCATTTGCTTGTAGTTTAAGGCCAAGCAAAAGGCCACCGAGCCCAGGAGGTCCCAGTCATGGGACAAACAAAGGACACCCCACAAGGCAAAGCCGAGGCTCACTGAGTTGTATATGGTTTTTTATGTCAAGGACAAGACACACATCTCAGTTCTGCAAGTCAGTAATTAATGCCCTGAGGGACAGGCATAAATAGTTTGGAAAATTAGTTTTTCCAAGTTAGTTTTAAAAACACATTACCAGTTGTGACTATTTCGTTCACAGAGAGAAATAATTTTACTTCCGTTTAAAATGTAATTTTTGTATTTCTAAGGCTTGATTCAGAGCTTGCACAGGCAAATATGAGGACAAATTATGTGTGTGTTAATTACATATATAAAGTACATTCAGTCAACCAAGCTTTTGGTGACAGTACTGTACAACATGCATCAGGGAAAACTTTCTTTCTGTATTTAGATAATTAAGGAAAACGCTTTCACAAGGTTCTCCTCCCAGCTTACAAAAGATATGTGCAGAATATTCAAATATATCAGGGTTTAAATTATATGTAATTTAGTTCAAGGACTTCTGAGGTTCTTGTGATTCTATTACACTCACAGTGCACCCTCATCCATGACCAGTTCCCTTAACTGCTAATACTGCACAAACAATGAATAATAGTTACTAAAAGCAATGTTGCTGCCTTATGACTTTGAAAACAGGTTCACAAGATCAGTAAATTTGGAAGAGACTAAGCTATGCTTACTATTAAATTGCAACAAAATATTAGCTTTGTCTTTTACTTGGTGTTCTTAAAAAAATGAGATAAACCAATAGGGCACAGAATCCCAGAATGGTTTGCTTTGGGGGGGACTTTGAAGCTCATCTTGTTTCACCCCTTGCCATGGGCAGGGACATCTTCCACTAGCCCAGGTTGCTCCAAGCCCCATCCAACCTGGCCTTGGACACTTCCAGGGATGGGGCAGCCACAGCTTCTCTGGGCAACCTGTGCCAGGGCCTCAGCACCCTCACAGGGAAGGATTTATCCCTGATATCTAATGTAACCCTGCCCTCTGGCAGTGGGAAGTCATTCCCCTTGTCCTGTCACTCCAGGCCTTTGTAAACAGTCCCTTGCATTTCTTGTATTGCCAGAAATGTCACAATACTTGGTTTCCCTCTGTCAGTGTAGGTATCTGTAGGACACATCCACATGGCCCATGTTGCTTTCAGCCCACTCCCACTTCCCACTCCCAGTCCTCAGGTGTATTTGACAGCTCATTGATTTCCCATCAGCAAACTCCCACCAAAAGGCCCTGATCTTGCAGCAGTTTAGATTAAGCAAATCTTTGCCTTCCTGGGAGGAGGGCACAGGGAGTGATGCTGTTCATGTAAGAGTGGCAGGGCTGGACCAGCCCACAGAGGCTCTGCAGGACATCTCTGCTTCCTCTGCATCCCCCCAACATGAGGTCAGCTGACAGCATTTGCTTGTTCATGTACAAACCCAGTACAAAACCAGAATTCTTATTAAAACAGATCCCCTGTGAAGGTGTCTGCACCAACAGGGACCAGTCAGCCCTGGATTCACTTCCCTGTGAAGCCAGGACAGAACAGCCCATTTTATAGAACTGAACATTTCCCACAGCTACTCCTGACACTCCTCAGCCACCCAAGCAGATCTGAGGTGATTCCCTCTCCAAACACAAATCACAGGAGCACAAGCCATCATTCTCTTCCCTGTCACAGCACCACTGGTGTTGTCTGCAATCAAGTGACTGACAGAAATACGAGCTGGAGGCACAGAAAGAATTATATTCATGTTTGGATTGATTTGTCCCAATATCAATAATTTTTATCTCAAATATGTCTCAGACTTACAGTTTCTTTGATATCTCTGCTTTGGGGTGGCAGAAGCCCCTCAGATGACTTTGTATGCAAGACCAGCCAAAAATAAAGTGCTAAAAACAGTGTTACTCCATAAACACAAATTCATCTCAGTGCAGAACAAGGATACTGGAAGTGTCCATGGTCAATAAGAATGAGGCCTGGATAAAGTAGGATACAGAGAGCACTGGAAACCTGGAAAGAAGGATCAAAAACGAGAGGGGACAAATGATTATTCCCAAATTAGACATCAGACAGAGGAACTTACACCTCTGCAGTACAAAAATATGTCCCTCCTTGGTGCACCCTATACGTAGGAATCTTATTCTCCACAAGTAATCATCTGTCAGTGACAATGTGAGGAATAAAAAAGGATAAAAATTTTCCATAAATGAGAAAATATTGAATATTGCCTGTCCTTTGCAAACAGCTCAAAGATCACCCACACCCATCTTAAACCTTAAACCACTCCAAAAACCAGGAGATTTATTATTCCAAAATGTATTGAATCTACTGTGAGGAGTGTTCAAGAAAAAGCAGTTCTCAGATGCCCCTGTGCCACACCATAATCTTGCTTTTACTGCTCAAGTAACAAATTCAGAAAGAAATATAATTCAGGAGTTCATGGCTACTAAACTTCAGAGCACCTTGTTATTGAAAGCATTAAAATAATTGCTGTAAGATAAAATAATGGCTTTTTTAATCTTTTTAACTGAAAAGCCTTTAATATGAGCTACACTGATTGTCAGCTTTACATGGGTTTTGGATGTTAATTAACTCAGTGTTACAGTCCTACCCTGTTGTAACAGTGTTTTCTTTGTTTAATTTACACATACACACACACACCAGGTACTTGCCTTCTTTTTAGCAGATGTTTCTTTCAAGGAAGAACAATATAAAATAACTGCAGGAATATAAACCAGCAAATCAGCAACAAACACTGCAAAATAAAGATTAACTTTACATTAGAATCCTCCTAGGAGAAGACAAGGACAACATACAGGCAAGTGAGCATTAAAATATCAGAAAGTTCTTCATCAGAATAAACTGGGCAGTTCCACTTCAAAGGACAAAAAGAAACAGGTCCACAGAATTTGATCTTGTTAATGTGTGTAAGGCTCATTTCTGATGTCCCAAAGCTGCTGCTTCCACGTGTTCAGCTGTCCTGGCTCCTGGCACAGCCTCAGTCACACAGGGAGCACACTCTAGTTCCTCACATGCCAAAACCAGGGAGGCATTTGGGAATGCCCCAAAGAAATCGGCTCTGACTGGATCCAGACAGGTTCTTTGATGGGACAGATACTCTGGGGGCACAACTAAGAAGCTCCAGATTGTAACAATCTCTGTGTGAATTAGTGATGTGGGTAAAGAGACTAAAACTAGTGATTTGGCTTTGATAACCTGCCTACAGCAAGTATTTGTAAGAGAGTTGACAAGAAAACAGAACCAGCAGGTTCCCCTGCCTGGGATTATGCCAAGCAGGTGAATTCTCCTTGAGCCTGAGAAAAACCTCAGATTATTTTTAAAAACCAGTTTCATAAAACGTGCAATGGTTCCAAAAGGGAAAGTGTACTTTGCCTCTTTTTAGCCAAGGTCTTTGGAAGAAAACGTTTCAATATCTCAGTTACCCAGTGATGAATTGTTTTGCCAGCTTAAGCCACAACTAAACAAATATACCCAAGGTGTTAGCAAAACAAATACACTGATGCTTCAAATAAAGCTGACATTGACCACTCTGAATTATTTTAATGCATTCTTCTAATGGCTACTGTTAAAGTGTTTATCAGCTCTCTAGATCCATCAGTGGTTTGTCAAGTCAGTTGATTTCAAAATTAATAAAGACCATTTCAAGGGTAATTAAGTTCTAGTGATTTTTATTTTTTTTTCAATTCGATCAATTACCAGAGACCAGACTGAGAGGTTTGTGAAGTACAGAAAAGCTATTGATGAACAACAAATTCTGCTGTTGCAATCAGAAAGCATTTTGTGGAACTTGAGTGTTAGAGAAAGCAACACAGACTTAAAATGAAGGAAAATAGAAACAGGATTAGAAGAGTTCATTGGAGACATTGTTTGCTGTTTTCCTGATACAGTTACCAAATCAAGTTATCGACACATTTTCTCTCTACTTGTTTCATCATTTTCTTTGTAGTGGCAGTTCAACACAACCAAAGAGTTAGGAGAGTGACTGCAGGAAAATGAAATTCAGAATAGATGTGGTAAAATAAATTTTTACTTTTTTGTTAACAGTAATAATACCAAATCTCTTTCCCTTTGAGATCAAGTATCTGCTCATAATAAAGATCTCTGAGACCTCAACTGGCTGTAAAGCCAGTGAATGCCAGTCTACATGTAATTTTAATATAAAAACCAAATTTGGCTAAAAATGAAAAGACTATTTATCAGAATGGAAGGGAAAATAAGAATATTATTTTCAAAATTAAAAAATTAGTCTATGCTACAAAAAGTAGCTTTGTTTCAGAGTTTTTAATGAATCAGTTGGGTTGGAAACTTGTTTTTGTATTTTATATTTATCACTATGGCAGAAGAGGAAAGAACACAGGACTTTGGTTCATAAATGGACCTGCAAAACCACCTCAGTTAAAGAACTGAGAATAAACCAGAAAAAACAGAGAAGCTGCATATCAAAGATGTTAAATGAGTGAGCCAAAGGTGCAGGACCATCCTAAGGAATGTGATTTCCCTACCTGTTGTCCGCATAAACAGCTTGTGTGGCTGACTCTCGTAGCCCCGGGAGCTGTGCAGGGCAACCCAGTCAGGATTTATTAACTTGGCACTGGAAAACAAAGTACAGACACATCAAAATGCAGACAGTTCTCATTTCCCTTTACACTCCTCTCAGCCAAAAAGATGACATGCACAGGAGCATATTCCAAGAGTCAAGATGAATGAGAAGAAATATTTCAAAGAGCAATAGTGATCAATGAGAGATCTTCCTCACCCCCAGATCAGTTTACACTATAAACTATTTCACAATTCAAAAAACCCAATCTTTGGAAAAAGTAAAAAGGGAGTACAATATTTATTAGAACAAGATAACCACCTTCAGTCTGGTTCCACTGACTTTTAAAAAAACAATTGTAAATACCTTTCATACTTAAGTATTAAATATAAACCATTTACAGTTCACATAGATGCCCCACATAACTCTGCCTGTGCACTTTAACCTACATTCTTATTCCATAAGTCTCATTCCAACGAGAGTAAAGCCCCTGTGGAAAAAGTATTCCAATAACAGAATTCTATTTACATGATATCCAGTCATCAAATGACACTGGGGCTCTCCACACATGAGAGCTTTCCCGAGCAATGCACCCAGTTCCTACAGCACTTTTTCCCTGGGCATCACTGATCCAGCAGTGGAAAGCTGGATATCCAAGCCACATCTAAAGCTGCTAAAATTTACAGACCTGGCAAAAAGGAGAATGTAACACAGAAGTATTTGAAATCCTGAACTTACATGTAAGCACACACAAAACTGTGATAGGCTGTGAGAGGTGGATAATCAAGGCCCCAGTACAGGAGGTTGTTATCGCTTGTGTTGAAGTACCTAGAAAAAATAAAATTAAATTTAAATAAGTATCTACATTTCCAGCTTGGTTTTGGCCCAAGGAAAAGGCTGAATGCTAAATGTATTCAAAATCTAAAACAGAAGCTAGCAACTTGTGTATCTGTTTAATTTTACTGCAAATAAAGAAAATCTCGAGCAACAAAGTAACAGTAACAGTGACTCAGAGTTCACATATTTGTGGCTGCAGAACAGGTTTAGAAAAGCTGCTAAAGTTCATTTATCTGGAGCAGGAAAATCCTAGTTCTCCCTCAGAACTCAGGTGGACCACGTGCAAGAAAGGAAAAGGATTTTCCCATTTGTGATCCCATTGTGTCAGTATTTCTATGGAAGGCTGGCAGCAGTTCAAATTGTCACCTCTTCCAAGTGAGAAACAGAGGGTTTTGTCCAAGGAAAAGTTACAACAGTAAGGCATCAGATCCTTTTTATCTCCCGGTGAAACACTGATTACTCTACTCCAGCTGCCACAGGGCAAGCTCTTGGCTTTTCCAGTTTCTCTCTTCAAATGCAGCCAATTTTTGACATTTATTATAGTAAATGATATTTCTTGAATTCTTTATGAGCTGCCTGAAGTGTCTTATGAGCTGATGATAAATCACATTTCTTTGAGTTGCATCTCTGCTTCTCATCCTACAATTCAAGACCGCTCACGCCAAGGCGGTGCAGATCCTTCGACAGAATGTAACAGTTTGCAACTTTTAGTGAACTTTACATTTTGGGGAGTTTATTTTTTTAATTTTACCTTACATAAACTCATAGTTTCAATAAAAAACCCCAACCCCATATCCAGTAATATTTATCAAGAAAGCCTTCAGAGTTTTAATTAGCAGTAGGATAAGAACGTTCTTAAAGCAGCCTTTAATAAATAATGTCAAGACTCTAAAGAACAACATAAATAAGAATTATTTAAGTTCTAGAATGTAATCCCTCGCATAGATGTGTTTTTCCCAATGCCCAAGATTGAATACGACTTTGCTATATTAGAGATTGAATTCCCAGACCAGAACCAATCAAAAAAACCCTCAAACTTCCATTAAAAATATAAAATTACATAAATGATAAAAACAGAGAGCAAATACACCAGGACCAAGATGCCCACCTGGCAGCCCATCAGCTAAACCCAGCCTGCAACAGTTTCACCTGGCCCCTGGGAACGCCTGGAAATAATGGCTGCTATAACTCCTAATTTTAAGTGGATATAGTTCAGTGTAGCAGAGTGGATCAAAGCTACCAACTCTATTATTATGGAATATCCCTTATCCCAGGTTTGGAGATGATAATACAGATACAACAGGATGATCTGAGGTCACTACACAGAGCCACCTGCAGATATTTACAGAAATACAATTGAATTAATATCCTATTCTGTCACATCAGTGTGTTCCCCAACAGCTGAGGAAAAATTACACCAGACAAACACCACCACTGTCCCTGCTGGAAGATGACCTGGAATTCCAATATATTCCAGTTTGTGTTGTATCATACACATGGACTAAATAATTTTTACTGTTCCATGCATGATCTAAGGAATAATAGCAATAATGTAAAAAGAAATAAAATATTTGGAATAATTTTCCTTCTGTTTTAAGTGGTCTGTACAAATTAAGGTCGCTATCCTTACATCTACATTCCAGGCACTCACATCTAAAAAATCTAACAGGAAATGGGTGGGAACAAAGGACTCAGAGGTGTAAAACACAACCAAAATTTCAGTACATTCACCCTTTGTAAGCTGAGCTCCACCAGCACCACCTACCACTGCCTGATGGGTAAATTGTAAGTAATTTCTTGCCAGTGCCTCTGAGCTTCATAGTCTCCATACATAGGTGGTTTTCCTGCACCTACAAAAATAGGATAAAGCAGTTAGGAATTATTTGGTTTATACAGATTGCTTTCCCCCAGTTATGTATTGCATATTAATATACTACTGATTTTATTCTCCATTGTATTGTAGAGCAAACAGACACTGCTATGCAGTCTCACAGGGAGGACAAAAAAGGTATGTGTTCTTTTGGCTTTCTGGATATTTCTGCAATAAGCATTTATCAAGGCACTGTGCGGTGAAGAACTGCTTCCTCATCTGACAAAAAAAATCATTTCCAAGTGTAGATGAAAAATGGGGCACTTTCACTGATTTTGTGTGAACTACTGCACTTCCTTAGACCATGTTCTCACCTGTGTTCCAGCCACGTTGTGGCACCTTACTATTAAAATCAACAACCAGCCTTTTTTCATGAGAAAAAAAGCTTTATCAATGCAAACACTTCAGTGTCTACTCAAATAGTTCCCTCAATGGAAGGTTAACTCTGATACTGGCAGCACGTTAAGCACCTTCACACAGTTTATTTACTTCTATTAACCTGCTTATTGAGAACAGAGACTGGCCTGATTGTACTCCCAGTGAAATACTGACATGAGCCAGACAGAGATTTAAGGGTTTCTTTAAAATATAGGAAAGCCATCTATATTTCTTCACATGATCTATGTTTGTGGGAGTCCCACAAGCTCAGATATGTAGTATTTATTCCCAGAAAGTGGAAAGGACATATTATCTCTGCTAATTTATTCCTGGATGGTAGAGAGAATAGATTATCTCCACTATATGACACATTCAACCTAAAGTTTCCTAAATAAGTGAGGTCACCGAGCAACAGGAGTTTTATCAGTGTCAGTTCTGGAGCTATAAATCTAGTGGAACATAGAATCTGCCATAGGATTTCTGAAATTCAAGATTTTAATCCAAAGTTTCATTATAAAAAGCCAAATACAGACTGGTCAGTTAATTTAAGAACACATATTTACCTTCCATCTACAGCAAGCACGGAGTATACAGACACACTGGGTTAAAAATTAATAAAAATAAAATATTTTATTTTAAAAGGGTTGTTCCTTTTCCTATTCCAAAAGGAGTTACATGATCATTGCGTAGGAAATCAGATTAAAAAAAATGTTCTAGTTTAGGTGTTATTTTAGACTATCTTTCAAAGTCTTGATAGATTTGAAATTAAATCAAGTTTTAAAAATCCTGTTAGCAGTGGAATTGTAAATACTTGAAGTGCAAGAGAAATTCAGTGTTGTGTGGCAAAAGATAGGGTGTTTTCTGCCTAGAGATGGGTAACAGAGCCTCAGTTACCTACAGATCTCTCAGAATGGCATTTTCAGAAAGCAAACTCAAACCAAAACAACTGGGCATGCAACTCAGGTTCAAGCAAATTCCCTCACTTGAATGAAGCCCAGCAGTTACCAGTTCAATCACCAGAACACTCCTGAACAGCTCCAACCACTCAGGGGACGAGGCTCCAACTGACTCAACAGAAAACCAGAGCTGGACTAAACTGAGCTTGTGATACTTTTAACTGATGAAGGTTGAAAATAATGGTTCGGTTTTTATTTTTTTCCTCAGTTTGCAGAGAGCAAGCTCAGAGCAAACTTATGCTAAATGGGAATGGCACTGAGAGGCTTGGAAAGAAACTTGCTAATTCTTTGCAAGTGTTCTGACATGGGGAGGAGAAAAACTCATCCATTAACAGGATACAGCTGCAGCTCAGGCTGTAAACAAGCTCAAGGAAGCACAGCTCCAAGGCAGAGTAATCCCTCACTCCACGTCACTTTTACACTGTCTTCATTAGCACTACTGTAGTTTTAAAACCATAATTCATATTTAGCTGTCTGATATCGAATTTAAAGGACAATAGTAAACAAATCTACAGTTGGACTGCAATATTCTGCACATAAAGGCACAGGGGAGAACAGCCAGATGTTCGACCTAAAACACTGCTGACCACCACCACCCCTCAAAAAAAAAGTTTTGGTGTTTTTTCCCCAGTGTTTTGTTCCAAGCAGCTGTGATGTTAATCACTGCACTCTTCAAAAAACAAGAACAAGGAATTCTGAGGGAAATCGAGACACACTAAAATACGATGATGCTTGAAATAACACATTGTTTCCTATTTATGATTTCACATAAATAAAAAGTTTATTTTCATTTACCCCGGGGTCCACAATTCAGCCTGTGAAGGTGCATTACCTGAGTAGGAGCCCAGTGACACAGCCCAGCGCACAGTAAGTGCCAGTAACACAGTAATTGTCATTAAGCTCCACTTCTCCATGGCTGGCCTTTGTAACAAGCCAAAAGGGACCTGAAAAAAGACCACAAACATTGCTACAATACCATCCATGGGGTTGTTCCTTGGGGATTACTGCTAGTCCTGGTTGAGGCCACTTAGTTTCTCAGTTAAGAGCACCACTGCCAAATTAGGCAGAGTGTAGATCTGGGATAGGCAGCACTGCTGGTTTGAAGGTATTACAGGTTATTTAAATGAGGGCTGATCTCCCAGCAAACTTACTTGACCACACTAAGGACCCAGTAACAATAAGAAACTGCCAAATCAGTAAAAATTAAAGGCCACATGCATCAAACTCAGAAAGCAAAAAACAGGAAAATAATTATGTTGCCCTATGTAAAAAGAAAAAAAAAACAAAACAAAACAAGCCACTAACTAACTATAGAATATGCAAACTTTGACCCAAAGAAACAAAAATATTTTAGTCTGAATTAGAAGAAAAGTGAGGAAGAAACTAGTCCAGCCTTGATAGTGAGAGATGGGATGAGCCTGGGTACAACTGGCACAGATTTTCCTTGCAGGAAAGGCATCATTTGGCTTAAGAGAGTTTAATATACTTGTTCATGAGCACAAAAAAAAAAGGCAACAACAACAACAAAACCACACAAAAAAAAACCAAAACAAAAAACCAACCTCCTCACAGCAGCAGTACTAAGCTGCTGTTTTAGTAACAGACAAGCAACATCCAAGGCATATTTAGGTGATTCTGCTCAAACTACATCCATATTTATTTCCAATTCACAGAAAGCTGTGACCCAGCACCACCAAGGGAAAAGTTAATTAATAATATAAATCTGTGGCAGCAGTAGATCACCATCTATCCATAGAAAGGTGAACACTGACATTTGCATGTTTTCAATGTGCCTAAACCACAGGGGAGGCACTTTTATCTAAATAAAAGATAATGGGGTCGACTTCATAGATCCTTTCACTCTAAGTGGACTCTTGTGCTTCCTAAATTTGGGTCTAATAGACCCAGGGTCCTATAAGAATTCCAAAATCAAGCATCACAAGCCCAGCCCTTCCCTTCTATAAAATACATCTGCCCTTCCCTTCCAGCTCATCAAAACATTTATTAATTAATTACACCTTTTTAATTTCCACATAACATCTACACACTCCCCATCTCTGTTCCTCTCATTTACTTCTGCCATTCCCTACTTTTGGAATAACTTGTTTTTCTGAGATACTGAATTTCTTTCTCTCCCCTCAAAAGTGGTTCTTGAAATAATTCTTTCCTACTTATTTTTCAGCTTTAGTAATTATCTCATACCTCCTGAAACAAAAAGCCACGCTTTTATTAGAATCTAGAGCACAAATCTCTAGTTTCTGCTATCCTGTGAGTAACAATATTAAACAAGGAAGAGGTTTCAGGGGATGATAAAGCTGGTTTGGTCAGTCCCAAACTTTTCACCTTCTGCCTCTGCACGTGTGACACTGACGGTCTCTATAGTGAGATGCCACCTGGAAGCATATGGTGAAAATCACTCAAAAATCCCACTATCCTTCCACACTGCCCACGACGAAGATAAATAACACCAACACAGACCACCCACTCCTGGCCACAGGGACGCTGACAGAACTCAGCCGGCGATGCACAGCCCTTAATACAATCTGCTTTTAAATCAGCACACGTCTCAACAGCGCCTTTCCCCTCCTCAGAAACGCGAACGCTGAATGAAGAACTTAATCTGTTGCAGCAATACCCGTCTGTGATCCTGCTGTTCCCCTCACCCTGGTCAGGAGGTGCTTTTACTCCTCCCAGTCCTTCATCCCCCTCATGACTCACTCACCCCGCTCTCAGATCCCACTCACACACCTCGCACCCCCTGGCCTCCTCAGAGACCCCCAGGATAAGCTGTCGCTGAGGGACTCACGGCCAGGGCTCCCTGCGAGTCCGCCCGCAGGGCGCTCCCACCCACCAGCGGACCCTGCTCCCCTCAGCCTCCAGCCCCCTTCACCCCTCAGCCTCCAGCCCCCTTCACCCCTCAGCCCCCGCAGTCCCTTCACCCCTCAGCCCCCCTCGCCTCCCTCAGCGCCCTCATGCCCCTCAGCCACCTCAGCCGTCCCAGCCGTGTCAGCCGCCCTGGCCTCCCTCAGCCCCGCTCACCGCCCAGCTCAGCCGGTCCCGTCCCGTCCGTTCCCGCCCTCGCTCCCTCACCGGCTCGGCCGCCACGCGCGCTTCCGCCTGTGAGGCGCCTTCCGGGCGGGCTGTGCGCATGCGCGGGGCGGAAGCCTGGGAATCCTTCATGGATCCGCGGGGGGATGGAGAACTTCAACTCTGGGAGAGCTGGGGGTGTTCCCCTGGAGAGGAGAAGGCTCCGGGGAGACCTTAGAGCCCCTTCCAGTGCCTAAAGGGGCTCCAGGAGAGCTGGAGAGGGACTTTGGACAAGGGGCTGGAGGGACAGGACAAGGGGGAATGGTTTCCCACTGCCAGAGGGTAGGGTTAGGTGGGATATTTGGGAAGGTATTCTTGGCTGTGAGAGTGGTGAGGAGCTGGGATGGAATTCCCAGAGAAGCTGTGGCTGCCCCATTCCTGGAAGTGTTCCAGGCCAGGTTGGATGGGACTTGGAGCAACCTGGTCTAGAGGAAGGTGTCCCTGCCCATGATGGGGGTGGGACTGGATAAGCTTTAAGGTCCCTTCTAACCCAAACCATTTCATGGCACATGTAGTGCTCACATCTCCACGGCAGCAGCTCAGGGAAGTGGGGGATGCGCTACTGGGCATTGCTGATGAAAAGCACAGTCCTGGCACATGGGAGGACCAGCTTTTTGTTGAGGCAATGAATCTCAGTGTGGGTTCATTTTCACAGAAGGAAGGGAGCGGCTGGAAGGCTTGTTCTTCAACACACCAGGTCACTGTGAAGAAGCTCCTCATCTCATCCCACCCCCTGCCTTGGGCAGGGACACCTTCCTCTAGACCAGGTTGCTCCAAGCCCGGTCCAACCTGGCCTTTCCTTCTGGCTGTGTGTCTGACTGAAACTGAATAGAAAACTGATTCTTTTTAAAACTAGCACCACATACTGAGGTTTTCGTGTCCAGACCTTCCACACGGGCTGCCAGCAGTGCTCTCCTTGAACTGGAATCCCAGGACTGAAAGTTGTGATGGGTTTAAATACAACTGCTACTGAATGAAAGTGTGGTGAAGAAGTGTCTGATTACTTGTAAATGAAATGTTAAGGTAACTAGAGATAGGAAACAAATGATTTTTTTTTTTTTAGAAGCACATGTTATTTTTTAAAAAAATAAGCACTATGAATATAGTATTCCATAACACCAGAGATGGGTTTTCTTTCTTTATGTTCTTCCACTGCAACAACATCTAGAATACTAATTTCCACTATCACAACCATTTTTGAGTGTAAATTGCTTGGACATCCTGGTCCCTCCGACACCTGCCATAATTTCTGTAACTTGTGGTGTTACCTCAGGTGAGACAGCATGAAGAGACTGAAAGTCTGAGGTCTTAAACTGATAAAGGCAAAAATCACACCTCTTTGCTGTTTTACCGTGGTGTTTAGAGCCATAATCCTGTGGAAAATGGCAGATTATGCCCATCAAATTTTACACAGTTTATCTAATCTGTTGTACTCCATCACTTATACTGCTGCTAAGTAAAATGCTTCTATTGCAGGACATTGGTAGGATTTTAAGGGTTGTCTGGAGATCACAACTCTGTAAAAGAAGCATAATCCTAAAAACTCATCAACCACAAAGTAACTTGGAATACAGAGTTACACGTCCTGAACCCACTGTGGCTGGAGCTGGTTTATGACACTGAAAACACGCGATGCAAAGTGAATTCCCAGCCTAAACCCGGTGAAGAATCACCAGGGCATATTCCTATTTCAGTCCTCCTCTCTTCTCTTTCTTTTCCTCTCCATTCCTTCTCTTCCCTCCAGGATTTTCCATGCCCGGAATTCCCCAAACGGCGAGGCCGGGGAGCACAGCAGCGCTCAGCCACCCCCAGTCCGTGATCGTTGCCTATGGGCTCCTACAGCAAAAAAAGGAAGAAGTTTTTCTGTTTTGTCTTGCAGGTTATTCCTAATTAGTTTCTGGAGCTGGAATAGGCGAGCAGGAGCCCATGGCCGCACATTCAAGTGCATTATTTCAATTAGCTGAGCGCTCTTTGTTGCAAGGTGAAATCATTCACTCCCCGGGAAAGCTTTTTTATTGAATGCTTTCTAAATACTTGCATTGGGCACGTCGCCTGGAATTGAGTCTCTGTCACTAGTGTTTCTGCGGTGACTTTGACCAGATCAATGACTGGAAAAGGCGTTAAGGACACATTGATACCGCGGGGTAGGAGACGAGCGGGATTTGGTGCTCAGGAGTAAAGAGAAACCGATAATGAGGAGATAAACGGCTTTTCTTAACCCTTGGCGTTCTCGGGAGGCTTCGGCAGCTGCGCTGCTATTTCTCCTCCACCCTAGCTCTCAGGCTTTATGTAAAGCCCAGCGGTGGCAAGGCAAATATCTCCCGGGTATTTCATAAATTTGGAGTGAAATGCGGTCAGGATAATAAGAAAGTCTTTCCTGGGGCAGACTGGGGGAAAAGCCTGCGGCCATAAAAAGTTCCAGCTCGTCAAGGATTTCGTTTCTGAGCGGAGCCGTGATGCAGGAGCGAGCGGGGAAACAAACTCTGGAGACGTTTTCAATTGCAGATTCACAATCTGACCTTTTATGCCGACACCAGAACATCGGCCGTGATTTAGCGGGCACAGAGCTGGGCGCTGGGAGCCACGCACCGACAGCCCGCTGGAGCCTCGGCTCTTTCCTATCCTTTTCCGAGCAAAAACAGGAATAAACATTTTTGAAACCACTGCCGGGGAGATGGATTTATTTTATTTTATTCCCCTGAAATACTAGGACTTAATAAAGTAACTAGAAATTATTGAGGGTTTGGGTGGTCTTCTTGAGTCCCTGCGATTCTCTGGGCGTTGGGGGACACGGAGCTTCCCCCGCCCGACCCGGGGACTCCCAGCCCGGGGGATGCTCCGAGCCCTCGGTAAAGCAGAGCAAGACTTTCCATCCCTTCATGGAGAGGAGAGATTGGGCCGTTTTCCTGTGTCCCGGCTTTTCCCATTTTGCTGAACCTCGAGAAACCCGGGGTTTTATTGCACCTGGAGTTCAAGGACGCTCCCTCTCACACTTCGCCGTCTTAATAAAGTCGCGCAGTGCCTGCTTCCTCAGCTTGCTTACCAAATCCTGGATTAATAAAGTTTACTTAGTTATTTAAATAGATTAAATGTCACATTTTAAATGGAAGGGGAAGGTTCTACCTTCCTGACCTATTTTTCATTTCTGATTTAGAAAAAGGCAAGATTAGCATGGATATTGCATTTTCAAGGACCTCGCCACTATTAAATAGACTGTTAAGTGCATTTTATGGCTGAAGAGTCTGTTCCCAGTTCAGTCTGGAAGACGTGCTAAGTTCATCTCTACCTGCTACATTGAACATTCACTGACTAAAATACTTCCTGTGGATGTAATACCTATGCTCTGCATCTTTTAAGTACATAACGCTTTATGTTTTAGCACTGGTAACACGTAATTCAATAAAAGCCCCCGAAATAGAAGTGTTGTCTCCCAAGAAAACTGCATGAGGGTGTTTGGCCAGTTGCAGCAGTTCCCGGCTCGTGGAAAAGGCACGGCGGTGGGAAGGGAGACTTCGAGGAGGGATGACAGGGATGCTCGCGGCTCCGGGCGGGGGTTTAAGCGGGAGCGCATCAGTCTCCGCCCCGGGGAATGCCCGTTCCCGTGCCCAGATCCGCGGGGATGGGCAGCGCAACTTGCGCGTGGAGCTCGCTGTGATTTGTCACCGGCTGCCTTCTAATACCAATAAAGTCCCCCTCGGAATGGCGAGGCTGTTTTTCCGCCTCCCGGGCCGAGTTGACCCCGCGGGGTCGGACCCCCGTGCGCCTCGGACGCGAGGAAGTGTCCACAAAACTGCCCGAGCTGCCCCAGGAGGCAAAATCCCATCGAATTCCCTCGGGAACTGCCCCCCTGCCCCGCACCCGCAGGCGGGAGAAAAAATCTTCACCCCCGCAAAAGCAAGTCCTTGTGTCTTTTCCGGAGCAGGAGACTCCCGAGAGCCCAAAGAAGGACGAGGAATGGCGCTTCCCAAAGCGAAATGTTGGCCCCCCTTCCTTTATTTCTGGCCCAGGAGAGCCCCATCCCCAGAGTCGGAGGGAGCGCTGGGAGTCTGCCAGCGCTGCGATATGCGGGGGGTGGGCGGTTAAATGCCCCCGGTACAGCCGGCGCGGACCCAAACCAGTAACCCTCGAGGAACAGGGAAGCGTATCCCAAAGGGGCTCGATGTCCCCAGTGGATGATTTTCTCCGGCCACCTCCCTGTGGGACAGACCGAGAAGGAAGGTGTCCGATGGGCATCCCTCCCTTGGTGCCCCCGGAGCGCTCCCGACGGTGTTTCCTCCGGGAAACCGGGCCTCAGTTCTGCCGTCCCGTAGCTCCGGAGAGGGGTCTCCGACCGCTACCCCGCCGGGAACACGGCTGTGCCGAGCCAGGGGACTGGGGGCGGAGGGGGCTTCTTACAGAGGAACAACGTCCACGCGCGATAAATACACAGTGTCCGCATAATATCTTTCCTTGCCTTTTCCAACGCTCGCCGCAGCCTCTCAACACCCATTAGCCCCGTCAACCCGTAACTTTGAGCCCCGCGCTCTGCCCGGGAACAGACCGTGGTGCTATAAATAGACGGTGCTGGGAGACGGCAGAGCGGAGTGGGGGGGAAAAGGGGGCGCAACTCCCGCGGCCGCCCAGGGAAAGGCGAGAGTTCCTCGGGAGCCTAGGAAATGGCCCTGATGAGCCCATCTCGTCCCTTTTGCAACCAACGTGATGGTTTAGAGGATTAGGGCCAGATCCTATCGTACATTCCTTCCCCGGACGGAGGGAGCGGCGGGGTCGTAATTGCAATAAACAAGGGGGGAAGTGTCAGCGGAGTGGCGGTGGCTCTGGGTAAACTCTCTGGGCTGCGAGGAGGGTCATTTTCGCGGTGTTTCGGATCTAGTTACTTCCAACACACCCCAGGGACCGACGTGACACGACTTACACTAATGGGCATCTGTCACCGGCCGTGTCAAGTTGTGCCATATGCATCGGACAAGTTCGTGGAAGGGAAAAGCAGAGAAAGAACAAGGAAAAGAGTTTCTGTGGTCTGGCTGAGGCCCGTGGCTGAGGACAGTTCGCCAGGACATGATGCTCCCGTTTGCCCCCGGCCCGCCGCTCCCGGTCCGGCTGTGGAGGCTGCACCCACTCCTCTGGGCAGCACCGTGCGGGAAAGCCGCTCCCGTCCCGGCTGCAAACCCTCCCCTATATGGGGACCGATTTCTGGCACCCCCGGGACCGCCGAGCCCCGCCGGTAGCTTTGTGCCCATTCGGTGCCGTCCCGGGGGCGGCTGCAGACACCGGGAGTGCTCCCATACCCCTGAAGTGCTCCCGGTTCCCCGGGGTGCTCCCGGCCCCGGGGGCTGTGGGGGTGATCCCAACCCCGAATGATGCTCCGGGCTCCGGGGGATGCGGGATGCTCCCGGTCCCGGGGGGTGCGTCCATTCCCGCGGGTGCAGCGGGACCTGCCGCGCCCCCCGCAGGCCCCGGTGCGCCACTGCAGCCCCGCGGCCACCGGGAGCCTCCCCCGCCCGCACGGACCCGCTGCCTCTCTCGGCCCCGCGGCTGCGGGACCCGGTGGCTCCCGCGGGGAGGGGGCGGCTGGGCGGGGGTCTCACCGGGGTCCTTCCCCAGCCCCGCGCCCTCCCGGTGCTGCCCGGCCCCGGGGGCCGCCGCCGCCGTCGCCCCTTCCCGGGGAAAGGCTTCTCCTGGCAGCCGCTGTCCTCGACGATCGAGGGAAGACTGGGGGAGAGAAAGAGAGGACTGAGGGAACGGAGCTAGAAGCGGTTCCCGATGGGAGGCAGCGGGAGGAAAGTTGCCGATGCCGCCGCCGCCGCCGCGCAGATGCCGAGCCGAGGTATTGCTGCTATGTGGGGAAATATGAGCGAGTAATTTTATAAGTAACAAAGGCTGGGGAATGGAATGAGCCCCTGTTATCCGGTGTCCTCTGGAAGCCCTGGATCAGCAGCTTCTTGAGCCTTACAGTGACTCCGGGCAGAGGCTCCTTCCTTTTTTCCCAGGGGATCCGCTAAATATAGAAACCCCCTCAATCGCACAGATCACCCACCATTTGCTGTTTGTGTAAAACCGATTACCCAGACACAACTGTGAAACAACCCGCTTCTCTGACACCGCCACGCACCGCCACATTCCGCTCCGCGGGGTTCCGCGGGGCCGTGGGTGCCCGTGCAGGGCCTCGCGTGTCCCCGCTCTCTCCAGGTTCTCCCTGTCCCTGGCAGATGATTAGCGAGTCCTTATTTATAAAGTTCAAACGATCTCATCACCGGGGCTGCTCGGTTTATTTTAGTCTATGTATGCGGAGGTATAAATATTTACTTAGGAAGAAATAATATTTACTGCTTACCAGGAAAGCAAGGACACTTTTATTTATATATTTATTTTAAATTCGCGGCTGCCAGCGGGTTTTTGGAAGGGAAATAAGAGCCTGGTCCAGCTTCTCCCGCAGCCGAGCCTGCCGCATCCCGCATCCCGCCTTCATTTCACGCCGCCGATTTTCCTAACAAAGACAACGAATTATTTGGGCGGAAAAGCAAAATCCACGAAGGTTTTCAAAGGTGACAAAAAATGTCACGTTGTAAGAAGAAGATAATGAAGTATCAAACACTGTCAGTGCACAGGAGAGACCGAGATCTCTCCAGGCTCAACACCACAAAGCGCTGCTTTAAATATTATGACGCTACATATTAATTCTCTCTCTTTCTTTTTTTCCTCTTGGCCGGTTCTTTACTTTAGCCCCGAAAATATACTTGAATCTATTTTTTTTTAAATTTTTGCAGCTGTCGTTAAAGCAGAGTTTTTAGGAATTAGCTGGGAAAGGCCAGTTCCTTCCCGCGGGAAGAGCCGCTGCATTAACAGCGATAATTTTCCTGATCGAAACGAAAAATCCGCGCTCGGACACCGCACGGGCACGACTTGATTATATATAATTTTTTTTTCATATAAAATAAATAATAAACATTGCTTAAACTGACCCAACGTGTTTTATGCAAAATAATTTCCCTTATAATTAGCCCCGAACGCCGACCCAAAGCGTACCAATTCCGGCCGGGAATCCCGCAGCGTCGAGATGCGGAGCCGAAGTCAGGCCGAGAAAAATGTATATATTTAGGGAAACATCACGGCGCGGTTGAGGGAGCCTCGGATCTGCAGGGGAAGGTTTGATTTTGGAAGAATCGGTGTGATGTTGGCCCCGCCGCGGCGGCTGCTCCGGTAACAAGCAGGGCCGGTGGCTTTCGCTGCGCGGCCGCGCAAAGCACATCCCGAGCGGCGGGAGATTCCTTGGGAAACCCGCCCGCACCGCCCCACGCCGCGACCTGCGGAACCCAAACCTCCGCGGGGATGGAGAACCGGAGCTCCGCGGCCGCGCCCCGCGCTGTTCTTCCCCCTCCGCGATTCTCCGCGGCCGCGCATCCCGTCCTGCGAGCGGGGGGTCACAGAGGAGCCGCTCACACAGAGACGGGCAGAGCATTTTAAAAATTTATTTACAAAGTTGTGTACAACACGAAGGGATAACATTTAGAATACATATATTCATTCATATATAAACAGACTTCTATAATAGAATGACAGCGTTTTTCCTCCTTTTTTTTTCCTCCAAAATTCTCTCTCTTTTTTTTTTTTGTTCGTTCGTTTAATACTTAAAATTTCCCCCGCTTATTTTTTTGTACAATTTCGTTTTCTCGTTTGTTCGTTTATTTCGGATAAAACCGCTCGGAGCGCCGGAACCTTCAAAAAAAGTGAAAGTTCGCAGCTCCTTAATCGCGACCGTCATTTCACCTCTTTAGAAAAATAAAAACCCCGAAAGCAACGTCAGTGATTTTTGATACAAATATGTACAAGCGGCGGTGGCCGGTGCCCGCTGCCGCCCCGAGCCCCAGCGGCCGCGGAGCCCCGAGGGGGCGGCCGGAGCCCTCCGGGGCGATGCCCGGGGCTACCGCCCGGGGCTACTGCGCCGGCCACTTGGCCTGCACGGCGGCGGCGGGGGCTGCGGGCTGCAGGAACTGCCCCGCGATGATGTTGGTAGGCACGCTGAGGATGGGGGCGATGGCCGCGGTGGTCCTGGCCAGCGCCAGCGGCTGGTGGGCCATCAGGGCCGACTGCACGGTGACGGGCGGCCGCAGGAAAGTCTGTGCGCTGGCGGCCGAGCTGGCGGCCGGGACGCCGATGATGTTCTCGATGCTGAAGGACGGGCGGCTGCTGGGCTCCGACTTGACGATGGAGCCGGCGGCGCCCAGGCTGTTGAGCTGCAGCTGGAGGCTGGGGCTGAGCTGGGAGTTGAAGGCTTTGCGGCTGAGCTCGCTGGACGGCAGCAGCGGCACGGCGGGCGGCAGCATGGGCCCCACCGGAGGGATGTAGGGGTACTGCAGCGCGGCCGCGGCCGCCGCGGGGTGCGTGTAGGCGCCGGGGTGCAGCCCGTAGGGGCGGCCGTAGGGGCCGGCCAGGCCGTAGGCACCGAAGCCCTGCATCATGAGAGCCGTCTGGTCCCGCAGGTGTTCCTGCTGGTGCCTCTTGAAGCGCTTCCTGCGGCGGAGGAAGCTGCCGTTGTCGAACATGTCCTCGGACTGCGGGTCCAGCGTCCAGTAGTTGCCCTTGCCCGGGTTGCCGGGCTCCCGGGGGATCTTGACGAAGCAGTCGTTGAGTGAGAGGTTGTGGCGGATGCTGTTCTGCCAGGCGGGGAACTTCTCCCGGTAGTAGGGGAAGCGATTGCTGATGAACTCGCAGATGCCGCTGAGCGTCAGCTTCTTCTGCGGGCTCTGTAGGATGGCCATGGTGATGAGGGCGATGTACGAGTAGGGCGGCTTCACCAGGCTGCTCTTGGGCTTGCTCTGCCCCGCCGCCCCGCCGCCGCCGCCGCTCGCCCCCTCCTCGCCGCCCCCCTTGCCGCCCTCGGCCGCGCCGCCGGGGGCCGCCCCGGCCGGGCTCCCGCTGCCGCTGCTGCCGCTCTCCGCGCCCGCGCCCGGCTCCGCGGGCAGCGCCAGCTCCGCCGCTTCGTCCAGCGGCAGGCGCGGCAGGGCGGCGGGGCTGCCGGCCTCGCCCTCGCTGTCCTTGCCCGGCCCGTCGTCGCCCTCGCCCACCACGTCGATATCCACATCCTCGGCCGCCGGGACGGCGGGGCCGGACATGTCGCTGGCGCTGCCGCCGCCCGACAGGGTCATCCCCGCTCGGCGGGGCGGCGGCGGCGGGGCCTCCCGACCGCACCGGGGTCCCCCCGCGCCCCGCTCCCGCCGCGGCTTCGACCGGCCCCGGGGGCTACACCCGAGCGGGCATGGGGCCGTCCCCGCGGGGCATGGGGCGGCCGCGCCCGCCGCTCTCCCGTGCGCGGGGCTGCGCTGGCCGCCGGGTCACCTCCCGCCGCCGGGCATCGGGGCTCAGGCGGCCGCTCCGCTGGGTCCCGCCCGCCGCGCTGCGCGCCCGCCGCGCATGGGGCCGCTCCGCGGGCCGCCGCCGCTCCACCGCTCCGCTCCGCGGCCGCGCCGCGCACCGCTCCGCCGCCCTCCGCGCTGGATGGATGGGGGGTTTTTTTCCTTCCCTCTTTCCTCCTCTCCTCTGGGTTGTTTTTTTTTTGCCGGTTGTTTTTTTTTTCCCCCCCTCGGCGGAGGGAGGGGACGGAGCTCCCGGCGGCCGGGCGGGGCGGGGGCAGGAGGCCGGGGGTCGCGGGGCCTCGCTCGCCACTTTGGCAGCGCGGCGGTCCCGACTGCCTGATAGATTACTTTCCCGTTAAAGATATACTCGGAGGCGGCTCCACGTGACCGCCTGACGTCAGGCGCCCCGCTGTGAAGTCATGCAAAACTCGAGTTGTTTCATGGACTGTCAACAAAGACCAGCGGCGGCTCCGCTCCGCCCGCCCCGACGGCCCCCGACGGCCCCGGGACCCTCCGGCCCCCGCGGACGAGTTGCCTCACCGGGGGCTCTTCGCCGCCTCCGCCGCTCTCGGTGCGCCGGCCCCGGAACCGCCGCTCTCGGTGCGCTCGGCAGCGCAGGCTCGGCGGATGCGCCGCAGTCATAGCGCTTAAAAGCACCAAGTTTGGGCTCCGAAACCACTTTTCTGTGGTTTTCTAATTTTTTTTAATTTTTTTTTTTTTCTAGCAGCACACCACCAGCTGGGAACGGAAGATCAGAGAATGGCTATTGATTAATCTATTAGCTTAGTTGCAGAGAGAAATAAAAAAGACGTAAAATAACAAAGGGAAACTATAAATAAAGACCCTTTTAGCCGGTTTCTTTTTTTTTTTAATTTTTATTTTCCTTTTTTTTTCCTTTCTTTTTTCTTTTTTTTTTTTTTTTCCAGAGGTATTAACGACTTAATCTTTGCGGGCCTTAGCGTAAGAAAAAGTAGGAAATGAGGGAGTGTGTGTGAATGTGAGGACCGTATTGCCGCGGCCCCAGGTAAGCCCCGGCCCGGGGAGAGGCGCCCGGCGGGGCGGGAGGGGGCTCGGCCGCCCACCCCTGCCCCGGTGCGGGACCCCCCGCCCGGGCCCTCGGCCACGGGTGGCTCACGGTGTTTGGCTTTTTAATCCGTCCCGCCGAGCCTTTTGCTCTTGTAGTTCTCCCACGTGCTGTCCGATTTCGGTGAATGCAATTAAATTAGAAAAATGTCCCAGGAGCGAACGATTTCCTACGAGCGGTGCTGGCTTAGGGAAGGCAATTCCCTCCCTTCCCCCAAAATCCATCGGAGTCTCGCTAAGGTCGACGTCCCGGCCTCTCCCAGAGCCTCGACGGATCGCTGCGGGCGGGCCCGACCCCGCAGAAGGGGCCGCGGGGAGGATGGGGGGGACTTTCAGACTGGTTTCCCCCTGCGCTCCGTTTTTCCGCGTTTCCCAGTGGATCTCCGCGCCCCGTGGACCATGACCCTGGGCTCCGCACCCGCGCACCGCCCTCTCACACACACAGACTCACATACCCACGGCAGCACTCGCACACTCCCGTTACGTGTCCCCCCCGTCTCACCGCAAAGGCTCTCCCAGGGAAAAAGGAGAAAAACCCCCAACTCCGCAGCCCCCCGTTCCATTTGTTGCGCTGTTCTTCGACACAATAAAAGTCAAATTAATTGATTCATACCATTAATTACGGTGCTTAGCGTGAAAAGAAACGTTTCCCCTCGATTAGGGCTCTATTGTGCTAATCCCGTGTTCAATCACGGCTGCCGGCTGAGCGGGGCCGCCCCGCTCCGCGCCTTTCCGCGCCCCTCCGCGGGCGCTGTTGCGGCTCCAGGCCTTCATCTGGTGAAGTTTAGGGCAGTATTTTGGAGCCCACCTCGTTAGAAAGTATTTAGGAGCCCATCCAGCAGGAGTGGGGAGGGAGAAAATCTTTTCTAAAAATCGGGAAAGTTTTCCCCAAATATCTCGGGAGCGCCCGAACTCATCGAAGTTCAAGCGCTGAAGGGGAGCGGGAGCAGGAACTGCGTCCTGCAAAGCGATAAAATAATTAAAGCAGCTTCTGTGGAGGTGGAAACCCACAATAATGACACGGCCAGAAATAGAAAGTGGGCGCCCATATAGACAGATAGATTTAGCAACAGGAGAAAAACAAACTGTATCGTCTGGATCGATACGGAGTCAAATAGAGACACGGCAGAGCAGCGTGGAAAGGGAGGATGGAATAAGTTATGATAGAGACGGAGAAATTAATTACAACTCAATTTGATTCTAATATGGCAAAGCAAGATACTGGCTGCGAAGCGAGTTAAAAATAAATCCAGAGGCTGAGCCTCGGGGGTGGGGGGGATTGAGGAGGAAAGGCAAGGCTGGGGCAATTTCTGCTTCTGTAATCGTTTTAAAGGAAGGAGAAACCAAAGGTGTCCCCTTTCAGCTCCTTAAGCCTATTACTTTCACTAATGAGTTATATAAATCGTTGACCTGACCTGGATTAAACCAGCATTGTCGTTCGGTACAAACGTGCGGGGGTAAAGGGGCTCGCAGGAGAGGGGCCGCGGGTGAGAAATCCCTGTAAAATAAACATATCCAAGGGGAGGGACACGACAGGGACACACAGACATCCCCCGACCGGGGCTGGGACCGGGGACGGGGTCGGTGCTGGTCGAGTGGCGGCGCCTGGACCCCCCCTCCAGCCAGCCTTTTCGCTAAAGATGCAGATTATCATATATATATCTTCTTCTCCCCTATTTTTTTAGGCCTCTATCTGGACAGGTTTGATTTCCTTTTTTCTTTTCTTTTTTTCTTCTTCTTCTTTTTTTTTTTTTAAATTGTAATAAATCGCCCGCAAACCCGGCAGATCTCAGTGTAAAACGAAATTGGTCATGTTTCCAAAACTGCTTCGGATTTATTTGTATTGAAAATGTATAAACATTCATTCCGTAAAAGGCAACACGTTTAATTAACGATGAGAGAGCAGTTAGGGGCAGAAAGCTAGTAAAATTGTGTGATAAATTTATGGCATTGTTAGCGTGCTTTTAATTATGGCTATTATGTTAATTATTTCACATTAGCATGGAGTTATCAGCAGCATGTCAGATTTAATCAAAACGAGCCTTTCTCTCGAAAATTGTGCTTTTCATTCGCCGCGAGGAGAACGGGGGGTCCCGAGACGAAGTCGCTCCCCCCCCCTTCTTTATTTATTTAAAAATAAATAAATGAAGGCTTTTAAAAAGAGACTTCCCATTGAAAAGAGTGGCTGGACGTGATCCGGGCTGGTGCAGGCGGCAGATCCCTTTAGGCTACAGCGAGCAGCGCAGGGAGACTGAGGAGAGAAGCGACGCTCTTGTTTTTTAGGAATTCACCATTTTCACCCCCTCCGGAGAAGGCATTTTATCATTTTGGATCATTCTGTCAAACAATATGATGTTGCTCATTTTTATCTGTCCCGTTTTACAAAGCCCCCGTTCACACTGCTGGCCAGGACAACGCGCCTCAGTACAAAAGAATAAAAGAGACAAGCCGGGAGGATATGGGATCGCTGCATGGATCAAAAAGGAGGGAAGAGGAGGAGGTGTGTGAGTGTGTGTGCGTGTGTGTGCGCGGAGGGGCTCGCAGCGGGCCGGGACCCTCTCCCTGCTCGGCGCTGCGGGGCTGCTCCCGCACACGCTCCGCAGCCCCCGCGACCGCCCCCCGGCCGGGCCGGTGATGCCGGGGGAGGCGACCCGCCGCTCCCCCAGGCGCTTCCGAGCACAAATAAAAATAATTAAAAATATATAAATGCAAAGGAAAATTAAAATCGCCGGTTTGACAGCGGCGGAGTTTTGGGGGGCTCCGTCCGCGCCGAGGTGCGGAGCTGCCCCCGCCGCGCCGGCAGCCCCGCGCCCGCGGAGATCTGCGGGGATCGCTCCGCACCGCCCCGCGCAGCCCGCCCGGCCCTGCCCGCGCCCCCTCCTCCGGCCGGCCCCACTCCCCCTTCCCCACGGGAGCGGGGGGCTGCGACCACGGCAGCTGCTGGCTTATTTTTAGAGCATTTCCATTCCTCCGGTTAATTTTAGATCGATCCATTATTTAGCCCCAGTTCGCCTTTAGGGAAACCCAAGCTGGGGGCGGCCGGCGCTCCGCGGCCGCGGGACTTTCCGCCGTGCGGAGGAAAGACAACTTCGGGGACCCCCCCGAGCCCTCTGGGCTGCCGCAGGGACGAGGCGCCGTTCCCCGCGGAACCCGCGCTGCCCCCCATCCCCGCGGCCCCCCGCGCTGCTTGCGCGCTGCCCTTCCCGCTGAGCTCGCATTTCATCCAGGCGCAGATTTTCCACGTTCCGAGGCCTTTCCTCCTGGGAGAGACACCCCCAAATACACACACGCCCCCCTCCCTCCGCGCCCCTCCGAGCCAGGCGGAGACGCCGGAGCTGCCCCGCGGCCCCGGTCCCGCTCCCCGCCCGGCCCCAGGGGACCGCGGGCGGGCGCAGGGAGGCACAAACCACCTCCCCTGGGCCCCCCCGCAGGGATGCGGTTGTCTACGCGGGTATATGTACCCGCACACTCTCCCTCTGGGCAACCCTCGCCGTCGGGGCCGGACAGCGCTGCAGCCCCGCACCGTGTCCGTCCTCCCACCGCCCCTACGGTTTCACCCCGAGCTTCTCCCCCCTCCGGATTTAGACACCAGCCAAACACCGTGTTTATGGAAAAACACGAATCGCCTCGAATTTGGAGTTAATTTTGCTGTAGGTGCGTCTCGGCCCTGGTCATTGTCTCCTCGCTCCTGCCTCTCCCCTGGGAGCCGGGAGGGTGCAGGTGGAGAGGCACAGCGGTGCTGGCTCCGCTCGGCTCGCAGGGAAACATCCCTGTGTTGGACACAGGTAGGAAAACATCCCGGGGAGCTGGCAAAAGCAGGTGACAGCGCTCAGGTGTCCCCATGAGGAATTCTCTTGGGACTTACAAAACAAAATCAAAATGGTCAGAAGAGTGGAGCCTGGTACAGCTCAGAGATTCGGGTCCTTTACAAAGCAGGGAGAGAGCAAAATTAACCAAATAAGGTAAAATACAGAATTACTATTGGGCAAATTGGGGTGTGTGAGCAAAGGAGTTCTGCTGCCTTTTGGGCAAGACGGCTGCAAAGTTAGCTGAGACCTGATTTGAAAAAAAAAACCAACCCAAAGCATATGGCAACTGTTCAATCAAAATTCGTTTATTCTTCAGATTTTCATTTTGCAAATCCCCACTCTAAATAAATGGATATTTATCCCCAGTTTTGCCTGCAAGCACCTGCACCCACTCTGCAGTCCCATGCAGCCCTGGCATCCAACAGTGTTGATGCCTGGAAAGGCCCTGCTCATGTCCCCAGTCATCCCATAAAAATGGCTAAAACTCATCCTCTAAACACCCTGCCACATCCCTGTCCCTCCTATATCGTGAGGCGTAATAAATACATAGGAACAAAAAGTAGATGCAAAAAATCCTTTAAATTTGATTTATTTGAATTCCTGGAGGAATGGGATGGGCGCAAAAGGGTGACCCTGGCCCAGGTTCTGGGGTGATCCGGTGAGAGGCACATGGATGTGATATGGACACCCTCCAGCTCACACTCCAGGGAATGGCTGGTCAGGGAAGGGATGTGCTTGGACCATCTTGCTTCTTCAAAACCTGCAGATTCCTCCATGTATGGATGGAGAGGGGACACTCAGTGGGTTCCGGAAGGAATATTCATTTTATATGAAAAGGCCTTTAATTGTCTGAATAAATCAGCATGATGTAGTTTTTTTCCCTCCATCTATGCATGGCTCAAAGGGATGGTGCAAGTGGTGCTATGGGCCAAACATGGGGACATGCCTCAAAAAGGGGGAATGCAACCCAAAAAGAAGGGACACGACTGAAGATGAGGATCCACTGAGAGGCAGCAGTGGCATCTCGTTTCAAATCGCTGCCCTGTGTGTTTTTACACCGACTTCGCAGGTAGGGAGAAGGTGTGAGGAAGGCACAGCAGGTTTTTTTTTCTCAGTTATTCCCCTTGCCATTGAGATGCAAATGAAGAAGCTAAGAGGATTTCCAGGGATGTGAGGGAAATCCCTTTGCAGAAAGCAGCACGGTTGGGAGCCCTCAGTGTGCTGGGCCAGTCCCCTTCCCAGTGTGGAGCAAACATAGTTCTTAACTCACAGACACTCCTGTGAGATTTCCCACATCGTGGGATCCTCGAGCTGATCCAGAATTTAATTTTATTAATCAGCACAGCCAGGGTGTTGGTGGGAGCCGGCTCCCCCTCCACAGGCTCTTCTGCTTCCCAAGGCTTCATTTGTTTGTTTTTTCCAGGATAGTTTTGTGAGCCTTTCCTCCGGCTCGTGTACAACACCCTGGATTCCCTTTACTGAGCAGGGAAAGACAAGCACTGAGTTATCGCTGTTGTTAATAAAACTACTCTGCTAATATTTTTCCCCAACACATGGAATATTATTGATGGCTCAGGGCTGGAGCCCCTCCAGAGGCACAGGGCCCATGTATCACCCCAGCTCCACGTGCACCCTCCAAATGGGGCCTTGGTGGGGCGTAAGTGGTGCACAGGCCTTTTATGGGCCTTCTGCAGAACGGTGAATTTTACCCAAAATGCAGGTTAAAACCCATGTTAGGTATTAATGTAATCAGGTCCATAATCTCTCTATCAAAAACTCCCCAAGCACCTCTTCACCTCCTAAACCAGGTAGCTCCTTGACTGGAGAGTGCTGTAACATATTTTAGGGGACTCCTTGCTTATTTTTGGTAAAGAAATTATGCATTGCTGAGCATCTTCAAGTCCTGGTTTAGGGCAGAGCAAGGGGAGTCACCAAAAGGCCATCCTGACCTGCCACATATCTGTGCTAGTCCAACATTTTCTCCTTCCAACATTCTAAACACAGAATTGTGTTATCACAATTTTCCTATGAAAGGTGGGTGATTCCACAGACTTCTTAGAAGCAGAACTGCCAGCATCAGTATGCTTTTTTTTTTTAACCTCCAAAATCTATTTTTTTCAGACCAAAATATAGATATATATTTAATTTTTTTGGGCAACACTGACCCCTTCCATCAGAGCTGCTGCTGTTCCCCACAAAGCTCTGTCAGTTTGCCCATTAGGGTATTTCTGTGAATTCCATTTAGATACTTCACCTTATTAGAGGCATTTTATTAAACGTTTTATTAAAGTCTTTTAATGCCTTCCAGGGCATGTTGTAAAACCCTACTGATTTCAGAAGCTTCTTTGAGGGATCACAGGCAGCACAGAGCCCAGCTCATGTCTAGGACAGAATGGATAAAATCAGGGAGAGTTTTCATTTTGACAAAAATCTTTAAAGGATGGTATTTCCTATTGAAAGGGGAGGATGTGAAAAGCAGTATTTATTCCTTAAACCACATCAGTATTATTTTTTTGTTGTATTTCATGCTTTTGACCAGATAAGAGAGATTTCCAAGAGGAGTTCCAGCTAAGGAGGCAATGAAACAGTGTATTGAGCTGGTCAGGCAGTATTTACAGACTGTAAATAAAGCTTATTTAGGGGCTCTTGTTAAAATATTCCATGATAGATGAGTTCACAGGCATTTTAAACTGGATTCTAAGCAACTGGGCAGAGAGAAAATATGTCTGTGGGACTGTGAAACATTTATCTGTGCAGAAGGAGAGGGGGAAAAAAACCCCAGGAATGATCTATCATAAGGGAGGAAAGCTGCACCTCAGCATTTGCCAAAATGTCTTAATTGCTTTGTAAACTCATCTAAATAAATAAAATGTGGAAGGCTGTCGTAGCTCTCTGCTAAGGCACGGAGATAAAAATTCTATTCCTGCCCAGGGCTGGGCTTATTCCCGTTTTGGGACTGTCTACTGCTAGTGCAGTAGTTTAGGAAGTTGTCACAGGGCTTGGAGCAGGTCATGGCGGTGTGGAGTGATCCCTGCACCAGCCCTTGGCCATAGACAGGAGCCACTTGGGCATCTTTTGGCTCCACTGGAAACTCACACCCCCTGTGGCTCCTCTTTACTCAGTTTTTTTACTGCTGCCTGCATGTTCTACTGGTGAAAATGGCTCTGTGATACTTGTAGATCCTTCCCTTTGAGGACTTGCACAGCACAGGTGTGAGAGGGCTCCTTCTGGTTCCTTAGGTTTATTTAAATTTTCCAGTTTGTGGCTTTCCTCCTCAGAATCCAAATGAGATCATCGCTCAGGGCACATGGACATTCTCATCAATCTCATGATTCTTGTGATAGAAATGATCCTCCCCCTCTGCCCCCTCAGGTGAGACCCCACCTGCAGAGCTGCCTCAGCTCTGGGGAACAACATCAGAAGGACATGGATGAGTCTGGAGGAGGCCATGGAGATGCTCTGAGGGCTGGAGTCCCTCTGCTCTGGAGACAGGCTGGGAGAGCTGGGGGTGTTCACCTGGAGATGAGAAGGATCCAGGGAGACCTTAGAGCCCCTTCCAGTGCCTAAAGGCTCATAGCATTTAAATCATATAAATTAATGGGACTTAAATATGTGCTTCAGGTTAACAATATCCTAATGCTGAACTAGAGTTTTATTTTCCAGATAAGTCTTGTTGAAATTTGTAAGGTAAATATTCGTCTTCATATATATGAAATATCTTCCTTCCTTCCTTTCTCCTGATAGATTTTACCATTTTATTTTTGTTTCTAGTGAACCTCGACGTGGAGCAATGGTCATTCCTGCTCTGGAGCCTCAGCACAGGCAGCTCCTGAGTGACTCCAGTGGCTGTTGAGGTGCTGGTTGGTGTTAACACACTCTGCTCACGGAGAGGAGGAGGCTCATGGCTGAGACAGTCGTACTATCCTGCTGCTTTGGCTTTTATTAACTAATTAATTTGGCTCCTAATAACTAATGGCCCAGTTCTGCACTCCTCATGCATGCAGAAAAGGACATTTTCTCATAAAGCTGTGCTGGATCTCAAACAATTTTACTCCTATCTTGCTTCCACTGCAGTAATTATTTGCATGAGTTTTTCCACAAGTTGGGAAGTATTTTTCAGACTGTAGCTGTGGGCAGGACATATGTCCAGCATAGCTATAGCAAACATGTCTTGCATGATTTACATGTTTCTTATGTGTGTGAAATGTAATATACTTGTATGTTTTGGAGCCATGTATTTAGATATGATCTCAGATAAATATGTTCATATCATATAGCACTGAGATACTTATTTTCACTTAGGACTGCTTGCATCAAGGACTTCTTTCTGTGCTTGGTAGGGTCAGTAGCAGCCTTGTTATTGGATTCACTGGATCATTATTAGGTCCAAATTTTCCCTTCAAATTCAGTCGTCTGTTTGAAATAAAAACATGTAAACAACGCAACCATTATATTTAAGGCAAATATTAGCGTTAAATATGGATCCAATGGCAAAAAGATTTATGCCTGCCTGTACCAGACCCGATAATCCCTTGAAAGAGGAACAATGTTATATTTTCTATCTCCCTCTGACACTTCAGTGGCCAGTCACCAGGGTCTTATTCCTTCGGAGAATGACGTGGAACAGGTTGAGCTGCAGCTCTTGCCCGGGTGAATCATGCTTCTCGTCGTAAAAAACTTCATGCAACTCTCTGGCAGAATTACCTGGACAGAAATCTCTCCTTTAATTTACGTTTCTCTCACGTTGCTTCCCTGAATTCCTGAAGCTGAGAAGGAGGAAGAGGCAGGAAGAGGAACGTCCTGATTCCGAGCAAGGTATGAATCTGAAAACGGACAAGTTAATTCTTCTTAAGTTTCCTAATTCAGGAAGATAAATTAAATAAATAAACGCTAATATAGAAGTAAAAAACACACAGTGCCTGACAGGAGAGCAGCATTTTAATGGCATAACTCGTGAACAATCTTGCTGAAAGGTCTCTGTGCTTGCTGCCTGTTAGTGCCTGAGTGTGCTTCTGTGCTCCAGCGTTTGCTCCTGTTTTCTTCTGCTGAAGTTTATAGATCCAACTTTAAAAAAAGGGGGAGTGTTTCCATAACTGCAGTAAATTCCACTCCAGCCCCGTGCCTTGCTGTTTAACAGGAATCAGATGAGAGCTTCATATTTAGTTTAATAAACCGTAATTTCTGCCAAAGGTAACTGTCACCTTCTGTTTCATTCTGCACGTTTATTTTTCAAGCACCAGAGCTGACCTCCGAACTCAATCTGCACTTGCCTATTGATGCATAAATATCTGTAATATCACAGTAAATTAAATTCAGTTTTAAAGGGTTTCTATTTAACAATCTGTCAGAACTTTCACAGCGTTTGATTTCTAGTTTCCTCTGTCCACTGACAGGTTTATCTCAGTATGGCTTGATTAATGAAACCTTTTATTTGGAGTAAGCACACCTATTATTACCATAATCTCTTAATGCTTGCTTAGGCAACATTGTACTCTGACAGCAGGGCTCCAAAAACTTCCAGCCCCTTCACTCCTGGCAGCAGGATTTGGGGGCTGGAGAAGGGACACCAGTGTCTTGCCCTACACTCTTGAGGGTGCTTCAAAATCAAGCAGTTTCCCAGTTTAGCAGGTTTGGAAATGTATTTTCACATAAACTGGTGTTAAACATGCCTTATTACAAAGTATTTTCACCTAAGATTAACAACTGTACATTTAATTTGTGGTTAGTCTTTCCTAAGGAGGAAATGGGTGTTCTCAAAATGAGTTCTTAAGGAGGATTTGTTGAATTTGGGGGAAAAAAATATAGCATAGCCTAGAAAAGTTCATATAGATTTGGATATCAGAGCTGTTGTATTCTATTGCCTGGTTTTCCTACCATAGGCCCTGAGAAAATCACTTGATGCCTCTGTGCTCTAATCCCACCCGTCTGTGCTGTAATCCCATCTCACTGATGGTGCAACAGAGCAAACAGAGTTACACCACACAAGTGGCAGAGTGAAACCGCTCCAGATGAGAGACAGACAGGGCAAAATATTCCAAACTTTCTCTGTTGAGTGGGAATAATGCTCATTTACTGCACAGGAGGAAATTGAATTCCTGATTCCCCCACATTGCTGCTGTGTCTGTGGATGGCTCTGCAGCAGCGACTGGGATGAAAAATGAGGTGCCTTGATGCCCTTACTTGATGCAGGACAGAAGCAAGGAAATAACCAGCAAGTTGCATCCCTGGATTAGGAAAAGATGTGATTTTCATCCCTGAGAGAGCTTTACTTTTAGACAAGTTAAGGAGAACTGCAACTTTCCCAGGGTTTCCTGAGGATTTTGCTCCTTCCCAGCTTGTACAGGTGGAGGGTGAACTTCCAGCCCCATGGAGAGCAAGGGGAGCTCTGACACTGACTTGGGAGTTTGATTCCATTCTTATTCTTGTTTACAGCTGGGGTTGGGGCTTTTTCCGAGTTACTCCTCGCTGGAAGTTCTTAGTTATAACCTGGTTGTCAGACTCTGTCAGGTTCTGAAAGTGAAGACCCCACCTCCCAGCCTGAGCACCTAAAGAGATTGAATAACTGGGGTGGGCTCTGATGTTTGGGTTGTCTCCAACTTTCCAGGAACAGTTTGCTTTTAGCTCTTCAGGACTTCCAAGAGACTGTCTAATTGAAATCCACACCCCACTGAATTTTGGGACAAAGTTCCCACCAGCATCAGTAAAATTGAGATTGCTGAGCATGCCAACACAAGGTCACACGTGGAAAATGTCTCATGTGATATGTCACTTCAAATGATCACAAATACCTTTTATGCAGATATATCAAGAACTTGCATGCCAGCATCATTGAAGATCAGAATGATTTTTAAGGTGATTTGTGCACTTGTTTCTTCAGGAAGAAAATATTCCAAGAATTTTATTGCATTAAGACATTAATCAGCATCGTGGAATATATATTCTCAGTTCTGCATTAAGACCCAGAGAGGCCCTGTCATTCCTCAAAAAACAATTTACAAATGAGGATTATATCTGTCAGTGTGCACAATACAGAGAGAACACACAAAAGCACATACAGCCCTTTGCACGTATATACTCAATCACAGAATATTTTCGCGGTATAAAAAAGTGGAGAAATTCATTAGAAGCAAATTGTGTATTTTCCATCAATAAATGCAATATGGTTTGGTGGCCCTGCACACAGTGAGTGTTTCTGCAGCAGCAGGAGCTACACTTTCAATAGACAAATGCTTCAGATTGTCATAAAAGTGTTTATTTGCTCCAAAGTACAGACTCTGCTCATGCAATCCTCCTTGTGGAATTATTATAATTCTCTGACACCTCGCAGACTTTTTTGGGTTGTTTCGCACTCTGCTTTTTAACCTTCAACAACAAATATTGTTGTATCATGAAGACAGCAAATCCAAACAATTACATATGTAGTCCAAAGGCATACACAAGAAAATCAATATTTGACATCTTTGCAACTCCCTCCTTGGAGCAGCGCTCAATAGCTCTTATTCATTATACACTTATATCTCTTTCACATTCGCCTTTGTCACCAGAAACCCATTTTTTTTTCTCCTTTGACTTCCACATAACTTCTTTGCCCTGTACTTTTACAGATGCCTTCTGGCTATAAATACTAATGAAATCTCTTTGCTTAATTCAATTTTGCTGGTACACTTACAGTTATGACCTAACTTTCCCACGAGAGAGACTGATTGAACATTCCAATACCTTATGGATGGGAGCAAACACTCCACAGAACTGGACTGACAATTTCCATAATTATAGAATTCACAGCCTAATGACCTTAAAAAACAATAAAAAGATCTCTTGTTAATTCCATTTCTGTTACTGACATTCAAGATATTTCATTTTTCACAGGACAACAAATTTACTTTTTATTTTCAAAAGAGCAGTCTATCCTTTTACCCTAGATTAAATTTTCTGAATATTGAAGGATTTCATTGAATATTTAGCATTTCTTTGTCTTTTAAAAGTTAGAATATTTATGATCCTTAGAATGCTCCTGACTGATTTATAGCAATCAATTATAAGAGTGCGTTTTCAAATAGCCCTTTTAAAAATGAAGAATAGAATAATTAAAAAGATCAGAAGTCCTCCCTTGCATATAATTATTTCATTATTTCATTACAGTGCAGAAATTGTTTTTGCTGACTGCGAACAATTTTAATTGAGCCAAAGCTGTATTAATATACGATAGCAAGCAGTTCTTCCTAAGAAATAAGATCACTAATTGCCTAAATTTTTATTCAGCACAGTGAGCCTTAAAAGCCACATTGTAATATAACCCTAATCAGTAGGTACAGAGGATCCTTTTTGCCATGGTGGAGACATTCCCAAAGCATAACCTTGCAGCTCATTTATTCCTTCAACAGGCTTACTGCTGCATGAAACATTTGTTTGGGTGCTGATTTGTGGCAGGCTGAGAGCAGAGGGCTTTGTGCCAGCCTGGCCCTGGTCCAACAAGGCTGACTGTGCCATCTATGGCCACCTTGTCCCCGTGTTTTGGTGGGAACACCACCATGGGTACCCACACAACTTCCCTACGCTGCTTTTGTTCCTCACATTCCATTGCCTGGCTCTCTCCAGCTGCTCCAGGGTTTCTATCAATGCAATGGTGAGAAAGAGAAAACACCTGTGAGAATTTAAAAGCAGGAGCCTGATTTTGGCACCTTAATCACCATGTGGGTGAAGTCTTTCCTTACTATAAGGATTTGGAGAGCTTTCGCTGTTGCTGAAAGGTCTAAACTGTACATACCCCACCCCGGGTCTGCATCCCCAGCTTTCCAAGGATGTTTGCTACAGGCTGGGTTTTGGGTGGGCTTGCTTTGACCAGGAGACCTGTTCTCAGTCTGCCCATGCTGCTGTTTGACCTCTGTGCTGGATGGACACCCCCAGGTTGGTGTCTAACAAACCTAACAAACCCGGGGCAGCTCCAGGCACTTGGAGGAAGCTCAGATGGAGTGCTGTGCACTTCAACTGGGATGTAAATATATTTCCCTGCCACTGGTGCCACCTCTCTGCACAGAAGGATTTGGCTTGCCCTGAGGACTTTCTCTATCACCTGCCAAAAACTACCCCTGTGCTAGTTGGACTGAAACCCCTTTGGCCCTGTGGGATGTGCCAAATTATTGTCAGCTTTGCAAACACACACTGGTCCCTTGGCCATGACGGTCCTTCCTGGTGCTTCCTACAAGGACTTGCAGGAAGGGGGTTTGGGTTGTTCCTGGCAGCGGCTCTATAGGAGGCTGTAGGTGCATGGCTATAGGGGCAAGGCTACAGGGGCAAGAGCTGTTCCTTTTTCCCAAGCCCTCCCCATCCTCTGAGGTGTAATATTCCAGTGTGCCAGGTAATCCATTGTTGTGTTCAGCTCCTAAGCTGAGCTCAACATCCCAGTTGATATAGACCAAGAAACACTTGGTGAGGTTGGCTCAGAGTCCTTTAACTTCACCTGAGACAGTTTTTTGGAAGGAAGCAAAGTCTTTTTAATAAATAATAACACCTTAGCCAGTGGTGTGGGCAGATGGCTCGTGACAGCTCCTGCCTGAGGTCTCCGAGCTCCACAAGAGGAGCAAGCCCATGCCAGAGGCAGAGCAGTGCCTGGAAGTGCAGATGTGTTTTTATCAGGGAATGGTTGCTGCAGGGGAAGTCTGGAGTTTGTCTGATGTCCACGTCCCTCCTGTCACAGCACAGTCCCTTCTGAGGTGCTGGGGGAAGTTGCAAATGGGGTTTGTGAATAAGGCTCTTTGTCAGTGCTCAGCTCTGACCCCCCTCCTCTCAAAGTCTGGATGAAGCCCATCCAAACAAGAAAAGTGGAAATTAAAGATAAAATCCTGGTCCAATGCATCAGCCTTAATACAGTGTCTGAATGGGTGAGGAAAGACTTATAATTACCTCCAAGTGAGGCTGGAATTTTCCTCCTGAGTTTGCAACTTTTCAGTCCCACTGTGAAGCCTTAAACTCAGTTTTAGCGCCAAATTAACATTGTTGCATTAAAGTAAGAACAGAGGAAGTCCCAGTACCAATAACAGCAGGCAGCACTCAGGCACAGCCGCAGTAAGGATTGCCTGGCAGCAGATGTGATGTATCCCTCTGGTATTCCATAGTGGCAGCCCTCAGGTACATGGTTATAATTCCTGTGAGAGGCAGGCTCTGGAGATGACAGACTGAATAGTTACAATCTATCATGAAAAATTTTCAAGGATGAGTTAATGATTTTGTGCAATTTCCAGACCAGTTAGCAGAAGCCTGGGAGCCTGGAAGCTGATGTTTCCCTGGGCTGCAGCTCACCAGGAACAAGTAACTGTTTTCTCCTCATGCCTCAGTTTCCATATTATAAAATAAGTAAAGATCCTGCCTTTCCTGTGAAATGATTTAAATCTATTTCAGAAAAGTGCTGTATAGGAAATACTTCAGAGCAGGAAAGGGGAGTTATAATCAACCCAACTTTTCTTGCAGTAAAACCAGTGCTAAAATTAGTCCTGAGTTAACCCTTTTGTTTTTATTGAACAGATGCATCCTATGTTTGACTTGAAGGAGGTGGATGGTGTAAGACAGGGAATTTGCCTTTCTTTCTCAGTGACTTTGGTGTCTGATATCTGTGCCCAAGTGGATACACAGGTATTTACATTTGAAGCATCCCATTACAGATCCTATAACTCAGCACTGTTCCCTGTAGTGCAGGATGCAGCTAAAATTTGATTTTGGCACCCAAATGAGATATACACAGTGATCCAAGCTATTGATGCTGTAAAACAGGCCACTTTGTGTCCTCTGGCACAGTTTGTGCACAGGACATGGTCACGCAGACTGTCCCAGGGGACACTGATTAATGTAGGATTGAACTGGGACTATCCTCTTCTGCAGGTGGAGGTGGGAAATATTGGAAACTCCTTCTGCTTGTTCTGCTGTTGTGTGCATGGTTTTTGAGCATGTGAAAAGGTCTTGCACCTTCTCAGGTGAACTCTGCCCTGCCGTGGGTTCCCTGGGGAAAGCCATTACAAACAACAACTCCACCAAGTTGGTTTCATTGAATCATGGAATGGTTTGGTTTGGAAGGGACCTTAAACCTCATCTCATTCAACAGCCTGCCATGGGCAGGGACACCGTCCACTAGACCAGGTTGCTCCAAGCCCCATCCAGCCTGGCCTTGAACACTTCCAGGGATGGGGCATCCTCCTCTGCAGAGGTCTGAAGCTTAGTTTCCCAGCCCATAAGAAACTGCTCACAGTCTGCTCTTCCAGATGTCAGCTGAAAAGCTAAAAAATTGAGAAAGATCCTAAGTTATTCCACAGTCCTTCTCACTGGAGCCGCTGGCACCCTGTTCCCTGGGCACAGCCCTGCAAGGCTGGTCCTCACAGTGCTCCAGGACTCTGACAAGGAGAGGAGGTTCCAGCTGTGCCCAGACACATTTCTGCAGCACTGACCTTTGACTCACAGCTCTGTTCTTTGAAAACTTTGGCACTTTTACTATAGTGAGTCCTCTTGGTGCTTCCTTAGTGCCCAGGGTAATCCTTAAGGGGTTTGTTCCCTTGCAGCCCCAGGACAGCTGTACTGGCAGCATGTGCTACAAAGGATTTTTGCTGCCATCTGTGTCCTTTGTGCCTGCTCATGGTTTGTCCCCCTGTGCCCAGCAAGATGGAAAAGGTTATTTGTCTTAAGAACATTTTCTCCTTCTCTCTCTTTGTTGTGCACCAGCATCAACAAGCAATTTGCTCTTTCTGGCATAATTCATTCATATTTGGGCCCTAATTGTCCCTCCCTATGCTGGCTGCTGCTTGCCTGGCTATTCCCAGCCTTTCCCCGGGGTGTTCCATCGAAGCAGGGTCAGCCTGTGGCTGCCAAGTGGTAGCTGTTGTGCTGCTCATGTCCTCCATGAGAACAGGGACTGCTCCCAGGATGGTGCTCGGTGTGAGCTGGGATGGGGGAGCTCCAAGCAAATGCTTTGGGGCAGTTTCAGATGTTCCTGCCTCCAAGACAGCTGTGGTGCTGGGAGGCTGCCCAATGCCCAGCGCTCCAGTGGAGCCCTGTTCAGGATAGAGGAGGTCTGACAAGACACGTGGGACTTGGCTGAGCTAAGAAGTGGAGACCATCCTCTGTGCTGCTCCAGCTAGGCTGCCATCAGTACCCAAAAAAGCACAGTTAAGGCTAAACTCATAAACTTATACAAGACACAGCACAATCACTAATAAAACACCCAACCCAAGCCCTTCCCCCTTTCACCAGGGTGACATGAGGCTTAATTAGTTAGCACTTTAGGGTGCTTAGATAGTCCATTGACGGGAAGTCATAACTTATCTCCATTGCATCCAAAATTTTGCAAGGGAGAGAAGACCTAGCAGGGGGGGGTCTCAATTCCTGGAAGTGATTCTGATAGCAGTTCTCCCTGGCTTTATATTGCAGAGGGACCATATTCCCGGTCCTGCCTTCACCTCCATCCCTGCAGTGGAGCCATTAGGAAGGGACTATATCCCTCAACACTGCCAAATATGCAGAGTTGCCTGACCTGGGTGCCTCTGGGAGGATTTTGGGCATCTGGGTGGTGCAGAGTGAGGCAGGGCTGGCACAGAGATGCACCATGTCTTGCTCTGTGATCTTCTTCTCTCTGATATCCAAGAAATTGTAGGAGGATTTAAATCTCAGGAGTTCCCAGAGGAATTTGGTGATTCACCCTGAACTCCCTGTGCAGCTGGTCTGTGCTGCAAAGTCATTTCTACACCCACCACCTTGCCAGCACCACACACACACACACACACACACACACTCACTGCACCTCTGATGGCAAAAGCCAGAACATATCGCTTAGAAAGGCTCCAAAAAACCCACTTTTCTTTTATAATAATATTTCCACAGGCCAAGCAATTGATGGCTGGAGTAGAGGAAAACATACATCTTTGCTTCCAAGTAATAGGCTGCAGATTTGCAAGACTAAATCCTTTTAAAAACCGAGAATCACATCCATTCAGTCCGTAAAAGAAAAAGAAGTCTAATTTGATAACATTATACATAAAGCGTTTTCTTGACTTAGATATATTTTAGGCATGCTGGTTATATAATACAGAACAAGCAGGGGGAAAGGACTTGATCACATTCAGATGATACTAAATTATCTTATGACACAGGCTGTATCTTTTTTACAACAGAAAATGGAAACAACTGTGTCCTTGACCTTCAAAAAGGAATTGACTTCCCTAGCTTAACTATTCAAACAAACAACTGTGTACTCTCTTCAATTCCTGTGATAATTTTGATTTACTGTAAATGACTGAATTTAATGAACTAAATTATGCTATTTAAATGCATTTTGTGAATGGTATTGTAGTTTGTTACTAAGCATTATGTCTATGCTAAAGTGTGCTGTAAATGATATGATATGGAACATATGTGCTGTATTCATAATTTAACTGTTGCTATGGAGTGCCTTCTTCAATAGGCTCCTTTGAAAAACGAGTTCTTTATTTACCTGGTGAAATGAAGGTGATTTCTCAGCAAACCTCTAGGTCTCACTGACCTTGACAGAATTACAGTGCTAATATTTTCACATGGATGAACCGTTCTCCAATAATTTTTCCAAAATAGATGGCACAAATAGGTTTTCTGTTAATGCTGGGACATATTGCATGTTTTCTAATCTCACTTTTCTTTTTGTTTGAACAAATGTTTATTACAGCTATTGCAGAATGACTCCCATCCTCGTTAGTGATAACAGGTTTCTGAGTTCAGAGCTGGATCTCAGGGTCTTGGACAGGATTCCCAGCAATGCCTGGAGCCTGATGTTGCAGGAACAGCCAGTATCCACCTCCTGTGTCCAGTCATGCGATGCAATGTGTGTTATGCTCCTGTTGCTGAAAGCCTTTGTATATTTGAATTTCTCTGTTTGCGCTGATTTTTCGTATTGGACTCAACCACTAAAATCCATGGGGATTTTTTGTGGGTTTTCTTTTGTTGGTTTGTTGGTTTGGGGTTTGGTTTTTGTTTGTTTGTTTGCTTGGGTTTTTTGTTTGTTTGTTTTTAAATGCTGCTGCTGGCCCTGCAATTTTTGTTACTGTAATGGTTGTGTTGTGGGGAACAGGGATGTGAGTTTGCCTGTTTCTCACCTCCTGAGCAACCTGTCCATGGTAGGGTGGAGCAAGATGAGCTTTAAGGTCCCTCCCGACTCAAACCAGTCTGTGATTCCATGGTTCTGTGATGTCCCTCTCAGTGCCTCCAAGAGCAATAACCATTTTCCCTCGCAGGGGCATCAGGACCATGCTCAGGTCTGCACAGACACAGCCTGACCCTTCTGCAGATCCAACCTGATATTCTGCAGAGGCTCTGAAATGTGAGCTCTTCTCACTAGTGAGGCACTTCTCACTAGTGAGTCCTGCCCCTTTTGCAGCTTTGTTATGAGATGACAAAATCACCCCACTACTGGGGAAAGCACCCTATCAACTATGAATCAGCTGCAAAACCCCAAGTTGTTGCTCCAGAAATTCAACAGGTACTTTGGCAAGTTGGTGCTAAATACACCAGAAATGTTCCATATGATAATGTAACTTATTTAAAGGGAAAAGTTACCTAAGTAAATGCCTGGGATAGTTAAGGCCACATATTTGACTCTATTTTGAGTCAAAATAAGGCCACATATTTGACTGATATGTTTGTTTTTTTTTTTTCACTTAAAGCCAGATTCATCAGAACTAAAACTGCAAATTCCCTTTAGCCTCACACATTTTTACCTTTGACACCTCTGTGCTAGTCAGGGTCACAAATTAAGGATGTTCTATGTAAAATAATATGTAAGAATAATTCTAGTGCTTTCAGAAAATGATATGAAACTGAGTAAAGCCTCTAGAATTCATTGGCTACTTTTAAATTTGGAGACTCACTTCACATTTTTCTTATTGTCTTCTTCTTTCCAAAGAGAAAATGTTAATACTTTCTGAGGCTAAATAACAATGCAAGAAAATTCTGGCAACAACAGGGAAGGATTTTTATAACATCTTGCAGCATATCAGTCGTCATACAATGTGCATTTAATGGGTCAAATAAGGACACTCTTGATGAAACATTGAGCCATATATAATACCACCTTTTAACTAATTTGAAAGTTCACAATAAATTATGGCTGCATTTCATAACTGTTCATCAACCAGCAGTTCCCAAGGAGAACAGCTGAATTTTCTGAACATTGATTCTTTTGGAAAACCTGGATGGTACTGACTGTAGGATGTGTGTTATCATTGCAAACAAATGTAGCAAATACTGTAAGAGTTTTTTTTAATAGCCATATTTTCAACAGCACATATCACTGGTGGCATTTTTATATGTACAAAGGCTCCTCCTGGAGGTCAGTTGTGTTTTCAGATGCCCTGCTCCACACTCAGGTGGGGTTTTGCAGACCAGCCTGGGTTCCTGCCTGTGCCAGAAAATGTACTTGAAAACCAAACTGCCAAAAATATAAAATCAAAGAGATGTGGTGTGTGTGGTTAAAAAAGCCTCTTGCTAAAAAGTCTGTTCCAAAATGTTTCCTAACCATGTGGAAATGGGTCTGTTGGTTTGGATGTGTCTATAGAGGGAGAAAAACTTGAGGATGATTTCATATTTTTACTTTCTCTTGAAAAAATAAACAGACATCTGCTGAAGGAAGATCAAACAGCAAAGGTCCCCTCAAAAAAGAGATAACACTTCCCGAGGCCTGCCTAAAGTGGGTACCCCTGGCATCTCCTGCTGTGGGGAGTTTGAGCACATGGCCAGTGTGTCCAGGAGCTTGAGCTTCAGCTCAGGACATCATCACCTTCCTGAGAGGCTTCAGCAAAGGCAGCGCTGAGGGCAGATGGGACCCCTGCCCACCTTCCCTGCCATGAGAGGAATTCCTTCTCTAGCACTTTGTTGGCTTTTTTTATTTTGGGTGAATCAACTGCAATCCAAAACAATGTGCAGGCAGTGGATAACACCTCATGAGCCAGGAATTGGCATGGCATGAGCAGCCTGCCCCGGGTACCTGCTCTGCATTGTGCACTGTAATTGTGGGAGAGAGAAAGAGCTATTTTTCAGCAAGTGGCTATTGGATACTCCCCGTGCTGCATATCAACAACCAGATCTTGACCCAGAAATGTCAGTCCCTGCTCAGAGCAGACAAGGAAGCATAATTAGAGATGCTCTGGCAACGTATTTTAGCACTGACGGTGACAATGTTTAAATTTTTAATCAGGCATGTAACATAAAAAGCACATAACATGAAATGTGAAAAGAAAATTGGCAAATACCAACGTGCTGTTTGACACTTTATTTCACTGAAGGAAGTGAACATCAATAAACATTATTTATCATAAATGACAGAGAGGAAGGCGTGTTTCTAATAAAAACCTTCCCATTGCAAGGGGTGAATCTCATAAAAGCACCCTGATAGTACTGTAAAAACCATGCTGGGCCAGACCACAAAAGGAAACACAGGGACCTTTATTGGGAATCTGTGATGTGCACCCAAATGTGTTCTCTCATGACAACTGGCTTTGGGGGGCAGAGTGATCCCCTCAGGGTGCAAGGACCCTCCTTCTTCATCTGCTACATCCAGATGTGGCACAGCTCTGAGCCCTATGGAGGATGACACAAATGTACCTGTATGTGTGATACAGCAAAAATCCTCCCAGGTTGGAGGTTCAACCCTTCAAGAACTGCATCCCACGGCAAGTTTTTCTCAGTGCTGGGAAACACTGAGCTCACTAGTCAGATATTTCCAGCTGAAATATTAGAGATAAGCTGAAGAGATGAGGTGGGGTGCAGATGAGTCCCATGTACTGAACCAAGGTGCGAACGGGGAGCTGTTGTGTGACCCCCTCTCTCCAAAGCTCTTACAGTCTTTTCCTGTTTTAGCAGAGCCTTTCAACGTCAATGTCTCCATAAACTGCACTTTCTCCTGCCTAAACCCTTTCCCTCCCACCATGCCCAGTGGATGTGGGCTCTGCTGGGTGAGGCCCTGTGGTGTTCGGAGCCTGGAGAAGCACTGAGCTGGCTTTACAGGGCTAGATGAATGCACTCAAAATTCCTGGAGGGGAGTATGCCAAAGTTAGAAAAAGTCTGATTTAGGGCTATTCTGGTCACTTCCATTTGTCTCTGTCTGTGCCTGAATAGAGAGTCAGTCTCCAGCTGCATGATTCCAGCTTCTGCAACAAGAAAGTACAAACTTAGAGACAACAACTCCTTCATGCAGTTCGTGCTGTGGCAAACACTATGATTGCTTCTGAAGCCCAGGTGAACATGTGTGCACACTCTGCTCACTTCTGAGTGTCTGGAGCTCCTCTCTGCCTTCTCCAGCTGCAGCGCTCCCTTTCCTGCCGCTTGAAAATCCCCTTCTCTTCCAGCCCTGGTCCTTGACATCTGCATCCCTGATGCACATTCCTGTGTTTGACACCTCACTGCCAGGTCTGACTCTGCATTAGGGTTACGTTTCCTTCATCTGTGCTGCTGGGATGTTGTGAGGAAGAGCTGAGAACACAGGGAGGAGAGTGGTCTGAGGCAGGAGGGAGCCTGAGAAGTCCTGCTCAATGCCAAAGCTGCGGGCTGCTCTTCCCTTCCTTGCTCCGATGGGATCATGGTTGCCTGGTTGATGGGAGCTGTGAGGAGATTTCCATGTGCAGAAGACAGAGTCTTTGGAGGATGTAGTTGACAAACTCTAAGACATCTGAGTAAGTTTTTTATGGACTTCACCAAATCCAGATAGAGTCAGTGGTTCATTCCCAAAAGCAACGGAAGCCTCCCAGCCAAATTTTAAGTACAAACCATACTGGAGTGACATCTCCTCAATGAGATGGTCGTGAGATTCCTTTTAATGTGGGCAAAAGAAAATATTTTGCCTTTTCCTTGTTTTAAGGAAGATGTGAATCTTTTTTTTCCCTTCATTTCCCTCCCCCCTCAGTTTGAGTCAATCATCATGGGACGTTTCATCTCATATGGGTGAAGGCTGGCAAAGATAGGGGCAACTGAGAGCAGATTTATAGAATGGGAAGTGTCAGACAAGCTGAACCATAGGCACTGATCTTCCCCACTTTTCATGGAATTAATAATAAAGCTTTTCATGAGAGCCTGCCTGGGTTAACTCCTGGATGATCACAAGCCTCCACGTTACTAATAATA
The DNA here is from genome assembly GCF_001604755.1 of Lepidothrix coronata. NCBI lineage: Eukaryota > Metazoa > Chordata > Aves > Passeriformes > Pipridae > Lepidothrix > Lepidothrix coronata. The sequence continues at coordinate 6,149,207 of NW_016690192.1, read as the reverse complement.
GCATCATGGCTAAAATATCTCCATGTTTACTGAGTTTCATATTCTAATATTGTGGCTCTGTTTTGCCCTGCTTTTTCTCTTTTGTTTTCCATTCCCGTCATGCTGTTACACTAATATTTTCCATCTTGGTTCCAAGGGCTGCCATCATTAGCTGCTGCACCACGTGAACATTTGTGTCTCTCCATCAGATTTGTGAGGAGGCTGCTATGGCATGGCCAACTCTCGTGGCAGTGTTTCCAGAGAGCAGATGGTGACAGCTCAGCGCTGTCACCCGAGGCAGCTGGGGTGAGTTCCCTCTCTTGGAAGCATGGACTGTGACCATGGCATGACTAGAACTGGTTAGAATTTGGGCAAAGAATATTTTTTTCTAAAGATAAGTAGTTCTGCATTTATTTTAAATTGAGGCAACTGATAAAATGCTGTTGTCAGCCCTCACCATCCAGCAGGAGTAGCTGTTTCTATTGTCTAGAGGCATCACTGCACTACCACAAATTAAGTTCCACCACACAGTGCTTACCCTGTGACAAAGAGTAAATTTGTGTCATGGAAGGAAACAAGAGAGTTTGCAACTGGACTGTTAGTCCTTCTTTATACCCCATATATTTGGTCAAGCACAGTTTCTGCTGGGCCAAAATCACTGCTAAAACACAAGAATAAATGTTTATCCCAGCTCTCTACCAATTTTTGAAGAACTAGACACACCTCTTCAAACCAGATCCCTACATTTGATTTCATGGGGATGTAGATACTGAAGGATTTGGGTCTTAATCCCTGCTCCATTTTCTCAGCTGAAAGACAGGAGTAATATTTCTCTGCCATACAGCAGTCTCACAGTGAGTAATTATTTCATATTTGTAGAGTACTTTGGGAAGAATGTGCTCCATATTGCTGATATTATTAACTTTTGGAGCCCAAGATGGAACAGTGAAGTGCGTCTGTGCTGTGCAGTTCTGCTGATCTTGAAACCTAAGGAATATTTTGAAATTCTGTCAGGAGAAACTCATAGAAACAAAAAGAAATCCTTTCTCACAGCAAGAATTTGGGGAAATAATGAAGAGCCATCAGTACACAGTCCATCTTCTTGTTGCAAAATGAATGTGTTTCCAGCCCACATCAAAGCTCTATTTACTTCTCTTGTCAGATGATTTTGTGGGAGTGTTGCAGGGGGCTGGAGCATGTCGGGGTGACTGAGTCAACTTGTAGAAAGGACTTACTCAGGCAGCAGACGTGCAAGTAGAGGTCAGGGTTAGCATGGACAGGGCACAGGGTCTGGTGAGTGGGTGAGAGATTCAGAACAATAAATAGATACACTGTAGGACAGGAATCCAAACATGTCTTGGGCTACATCAAAAGAAGCGTGATCAGCAGGTCAAAGGAGGAGATTTCCTTCTTCAACCCTACTCTGGAGCACTGAGTCCAGCTCTGGGCTCCCCAGCATAGCAGGGATGGGGAGCTGCTGGAGCCAGTCCAGCAGCCAGTCCAGCCAGTCCAGCCAGTTCCAGCTCCCTGGGCTGGAACACCTTTGCTCTGGAGACAGGCTAGGAGAGTTCGGGGTGTTCAGTCTGGAGAAGAGAAGGCTCCAGGGAGACCTGAGAGTCCCTTCCAGCACCTACATGCGCTCCAAGAAAGCTGGAGAGGGACTTTGGACAAGGGCTTGGAGGGACAGGACAAGTGGGAATGGCTTTCCAATGCCAGAGGACAAGGATATTGTGAAGGAATTCTTCCCTGTGAGGGTGATGAGGGCCTGACACAGGCTGCCCAGAGAAGTTCTGGTTATCCCATCCCTGGAAGTGTTCAAGGCCAGGTTGGAGAGGGTGTGGAGCAACCAGGTCCAGTGGAAGGCATGCCCTGGATTATGGGACCTTCATTTTGATCCCTGACCCTGTCTTGCTGCTCAGAGGTCTGAATATCTGGAGGACAACTGGTCTTGCCATGAACAACTGAGGCAAAGAAGGCATTAAGTACCTCAGCCTTTTCCTCATCCTTTCTCACTATGTCTTTTTCCTGCCAGGAAACTGTTAGGTATTGAGGCACTGAATTTAAAACTTTCATTTCTGTTTGCAATGGAAATCATGACCTGGCTCACATCGAGGCGTTCAATATGAAGGCTGAGGTTTTTTTCCTTTTCTTGTTTTTATATAATTTCTGATGATTTCCTCTTGCCTTGTGCTATTTTAAGATGTTTAACTTAGTAGCTCCAGAAGAACCATTCACAAATAGTGTTGATCTGTGTTTTGAAAGTTTAACATACACTATCCAATGCACATTTACATACACCATCGGAATCCGGCATTTGGGAAATTAAAACAACAAAACTTGATTGCATATCATGATTTCATATTTTGCAGATGTTAATATTTAATCATATGCAGAGCCATTTAGCTTAAGTGCATTAATGTAACTCATTTAAAAGAGGCCAGTAATTGTCCTATTAACTCCCAGCCTGGATGTTATCCATGCTGCCCTGCTGGTAAGGCCAGAGGGAGAGTCTCCTATTGGCACCCACAGAGATTGCTCTGATCTGTTGAAAATCCTGTTAAAATCTAATTACTTAGGAGAATAGGCCAGGGAATATCTAATGAGCTTCAGGAAACCCACTGAAAGAAATTCTCTTTTAATACAGACTGAAACATCTTCTGTGTTTCAATTACAGTGGTACCACATGAACATAATTACACTTGTATAGAACGGGACTTGTCTTTGTTATTTTAATTGCATATCACTAGATTTTTCTTAGTCATGGAGAAAAATAATTTGATTCCCCATAAAGGTTAAATGTTGATGAAAAGCTGAGCGTTAAAATAAATGTAATCTTTGTTTATGATAATTTCTTCTTTGTTTTGTGAGGAAATGTTAGTAAAAGCAGGTCACTGAGGGAAGCTGACCAACCAAACACATGCTGGGGAAGCCTGGGGAAGGTGGAGATGTTGTTGTACCGATGAGAAAGATTTCAGAGAATTCTCTGCCAGCATGAAATTTGGCCTTACTTTTGTTATGGTAATTGAACTGTGGACATTAAGCTCACAATAAAATCTCATAGCAGCAAAACAGACTCCTTGTACCAACAGGGGGGACTATTTGCAATTTCTTCCGCTTACAGCCTCTTAATTTTTTTTAATTTGAAAATTCCAGTGCTGATGTGACCAAGATTATCACTGATGGCTTTTTGCAGTGACACAAAGGGTGCTGTTTCTGCCCAAGTCACTGGAACAGGCTCCCCAGGGCAGTGGTCATGGCTCCAAAGCCGACAAAGCTCAAGGAGCCTTTGGACAATGCTCTCAGGCACAGGGTGGGATTGTTGAGTTGTCCCATGCAGGGAAAGGAGTTTGACTTGATGACCCTTGTGGGTCCCTTTCCACTCAGGATATCCTATGATTTTAAGCTCATGGACCTGCATGGCTTCACTTTGTCAGGAAAAGCAGAGCATGGGACTGCTCGTGGATTTGGCCCCTTTGTTGTGGCTGATCCGGACAGCCCAGAGCACTGCTGCCACTGTAACTGGGCTGTCTGTGGAGAATCCACTGAATTTAATGGGACAAAACCTTGAGAAGATGGTGTAGGCACAGAGGAGGCAGGATGTCTGCCTGAAGGAACAAGTTGGGCAGCAGAAGTTCCATCCCAAGGAATGTTACCCCGAGTTATTTCTGCCTCAGCACATGGTCAGACTGCTCCCAAGGTAAGGATGGCGCTGAAGCCGGCGACAGAGGAGGTACTGGATAACCCCTCCAACACCCCAGCCCTGGGTCACTCACACTGCTGTGAGGCAGCAGGAGGCGGGAAAATGGGAGGGTGGGAAAACAGGAAGGTGGGAAAGTGTGAAGGTGGGAAAACAAGTCCTTCACAGGCAATCTCAAGCTGCCATGAGTCTGCTCTGACCCTGTCCATGTGAAAACATGACCAGCGGGACATTCGCGCACAGCCTGGCTGCCCTGAGGGGAGGAGGAAGGCTGAGGGGCGCTGAGGGGCGGCGGGCGCCATGTTGGGTGCCTGAGGGTCCGTGAGGGGACAGCCGGCCATGGCCGCTCCAGGTGGGTTTGCCCAGCCTGTGTCAGGCAGTGCTGAAGGGGTGTAAATGGAGCCCGGCTGCATGTGCAGGTTCACACAGTAATGCAGGCTCATACATCTCAGGGAGCTGAGATGCTGTGAATTTAAATATGGAGGGCTGACTGTGTGGTCACAGCGTGAGTCACAAGGGTGCGAGGGGAGATCCTCATCCTCCTCAGAAGTGATACAAAGCTACAAAGAGAAGTAATATAGAGTAACATCTGTTGTCCACCACTCCTAACTCCCACCCAGAGCTTTATCCTGTGAGGAAACTATTGCAGTTGCTTTGATGGAGAGTCAGGACTGTGGAATAGCTTTAAAAGCATGGAAGAGGCTGTGATGAGCAGCAGTAGCTTTTGAGGCTACTGTGACTTCACAGAAAGTTGGTCTGAAGTTTTCACAATGAGGGATTTGGATAACAAAACCTTGATTTTGTTTTCCTTGTTTCAGGTTCTGCACAACCTCAGATTTGTGCTGATGTTTTTACTTCAGAGCTGATCCTAATGTCTTTCTTTTGAAGCATTTTAGTATCAGAAGTGTTCGAATGGCAGACTGAGAAAAGCTGGTACAAGGTAGTGTACACAATTCTTATCTGATATATAGCTCTATATTTTAATTTCCTTAGTTTTTTGGGGTTTGTTGGTTTTTTTTTAATCACAGTATGCATTTTACAACCGTGACTCTCTTGCTCTGAAAATAATTTAATACTACAACACAACTACAGAAATGAGGACTGATGGAAACATTACCAAACTCCATTCTGGATGATTCCCGTAGAATTCCTAATGAAGACAATGTAGCCATGTTTTCTTAAGAAAAGGGCTGAATATGAAGGGTTAGAGAATAACTGATAGAGCCACAGGTTTTATAAATTTGACATATTTAAAAAGATTTTCTTTGAATTTTAAGTGATAAATCTTTGTCCAACACTTTGTAAACATATTTACTGTGTTCATTCCAGCTATCAAATACAGCTGAGTGGGATCACATATATTATATTTGGTATTACTGAAAGTGAGGTATTCAGTACTTCATTTGACTGCATCTAGGAAAAAATGTGCTTCTTCAAGCTGAACTCCCACTCATCTGCCTGGAATTTGAAGGCCAAGGGCCTTGGAAGTCCCATATAAAATCTATCTGTAATGTTTCTCACTGTATCTCTTTAAGTACTTTTTATACTGCTAGGACGCCCATTTGGCAAGGAGAAGGAAATCGGATCAGGGAAAAATATTGAGATATGGCTGAACTGTAAATTCTATAACAGCAATTGATCCAGGCTTTGATTTTGCCCTTTATAAATCACAAAAGTGGACCTAGATTTGGAATGAATAATTCTGAAATTCTGAGGCTCAGTTTGGTGTGGAATTAGAGAGTCCTCAAAAATCTAACCCAGGCCCTTGGGTAGGAAAACCCTTGGAGGCAGTCCTGGTACAGCTTGAGTCAGAGTGAGAGCTAAAGAACCAGAGGAACCTCCCGGGCACTGCAGTCACATTCACTGAGTGATTATAGTTTAAACTTCTACAGGCTCTTTCCTGAATCTTATCCTTAACAGATGTCACTTAAAAAGGCATTATTCTACCTACAGAATGTGCAAAGGAACTTGAAGACTGTAGAGACTTTGGGAAAGATGAAACTCATTGACAAGAGGGGAAAAAAAAGGTCAAAAGTGTAAAGGAGGGAGGAAAATGGCTGCTGTGAAAGACAGTTAAGACCACTGGCAATGTTTCCACCCCCACCCAGCATCCTGGCTCCAGTTCTGTGTCAGTCATTTCTTTGGAAAAAGAGCCAGTCAGAGTACATTCCTGCTCAAGCCCCAGCGAGTGCGTTATAAAAATGGAGAGTAGCATGTAAATCATTCATGGGGACGGGGAAATAAATAACCCTTTATGCCCATATAAATACTTATCAGATGTTCATAAGGGGAATTTACATGGAGTTTTATTCAGTACTGTCAGCCATTCCTCTGTCTTCCATCATTCCTGCCGTGAAGACAATTCAAAACATGGTGGTGGAGAGAGCAGCCTCTCCACCAGTTGATCTGCAGCACATCATGTAGAAAGCTCTGAACTTGCCCTTGGTACTGCTGTTATTTTTATTATGGCTCTTAGCAGAGTGAGATCATTCTTCCTGGTTTGCCTCCCAAGAAATAATGGGAAGCAGTATGTTTAGCCAGTGGATTGATTCAGTGATCTATTACTCTAATCCTGACTCTGCCAATCATCTACGGGGTGACTGCAGGCGAATCACGTCACTTCTTTGTGCCTCTGTTTCCTCTCTGACCTCCCGCTTGTCTTGTTTATTTGGACTGTAAGTTATCGGGGGCAAGGGCTGCCTCTTGCTGTTTATGTGTACGTACCATGGCTGGTGCCCTGGGACCTCTGCTACAGCTTCATCTCCAAGTGGTGCTGCATGTAAATAATAACATTCAGCTCCTCCTCTGGAGGTCACAGAAAGAGACTGTATAAACTGTTGTATAAACAAAGTTGTATAAACTGGTGGCAAGCTGCAAGGACGTGAGGAAGAGCCCCTAATGTGAGCTCTTTTGCTGAGAGCTAAACAAGCACAGAGTAGAAAGGTATTCCCTGCCCCACAGATCATGATGTAAGGCCACTTTGGCCATCACAAGCTGTCCTGAGCACTCGGTGCCTGGATGTACAACTTGCAGACACTCAGGGACTGAGCCAAATGCAGTCATGAGGCAGATCCACTCTATGTGGCCAATGGAAACTAAGGGGCCTTACTTGGCCCAAAATTAGCCCAAATTACGTGATGCTTTATTGCATCTACTGTGAACAAGGGATACAGCTGTGGAGCTCCTGCAGGCCAGCTGGAAAACTGTGGCAACCCAGCCTTGGGTTGTTCAGCTGAGCCCTCAGTTTATGGTTATATTTTCTAGAAGGAGTAGGTTGAAAATTCTTTTGGTTTTTGGGGACTCCAGGTAATGGCAGGATTCATACCTGTCAACAGGAGTGCACCAGAAATGTTTGTCATCTGTGGTAATACTGCCCCTTCCCAAGGACCCTTTTAGCCATCATTTTCATTTTGAAGCCCCTCTTTTAGGTGCAGGAGTGAAACCAGAATTGGGTAAGTTTTGGTTATATTTGTCATTGCTTTAGTAGAATATTCTTTATGGATATCTTGGAAAATTTGTTAATTTTTTTTTAGTATATGGCTTTTTTTTTTTTTTTTGATAGTCCTGATGCTTTTCCCAAGACATCTCAGATATCAGATTCTGGAAATCTCTTAAAGTGTCTGTTCTGTTCTGGTGGAGGTCAGGCATGGTGATAGGCTGTGAGTCCCATGATGGAGCCAGGATTGTGTTTGCTCATGCCTGGCTGATTCCTCTCCAGTCCCTGGAGAATCTAAAACATTAAAGTATGATCCTACATAGTGCTCCATCACTTTAGCATGTTGCTTTGTTTATGCAGTCAGCATCATCTTTCAGAGACTCCTTTTAATTCTTAAGTATAACCTAATAGTTAAGATCCATTTTGGTTTTTTAATCATCCAATTTAGTACCGGTAACTGGTGATTCTGAAAACAAAATTTGACCCATCAGATGGGAACAAATAACAACTCGTGCCCCTTCCTTAAAAATGGAATAAGAATATTGAAATGGTAGACGTTGTATGATTTTTTCCTAATGGGATGATTTATTAAAATTGGAGCTAGGGATGTTCAGAGGCAAAGGAAGCTTCTGAAATCATAGGGTGTAAGTATATTATAGAGCAATAATTTGGGTAATGTTATAAACCTACTGAATGGAAATTTATGGAAGCAGATCCTACTAGTTTTAATGGGAGTAACATGCATAAATCCTTGTGCAAGAAGATTAAACTAAACTCTGCAGTTTTAATTATTGGTGACATCATTTTTTATTTGTTACATGTCCTGCCTGTTAAGGGAGCCTTGGTACAACTGCTGGCCCACTCTTCAGGCAACTGGTGAGTAAAGGTTTGTGAGAGCAGCTAATGCCTCCCTTCTTTTGAGTCACCTCCAAATTGTGTGTTCATTTTATTATCCATCCTCTGTGAGTCTTGTTCACAGCCTGTATTTGTAATATTAAAAATATACTCCAAAATTAGACTGGAAAAAATACTGCAAAATGAGCTAAAGCTGCAGTGAACTGACCTGTCAATACAGTGTTGTTGCCTATTGCTGCAGCACCTGGAATTCTACAAGAGGCAATGCCAGCTCACAAGGTGTTGCCCACCCTCAGCTGACAAAAAAGGAGCAACCCAGAGTGTAAAACTAGGCTAGTTCTGTATTTCAAGAAAATAATGTAGGGAAACATCCTCAGTTTGCATAAATCAGAAATATTCCATTGAAAAACTTCAGTCAGCTTATTAATTCACTTGAATTTTATGGGGCTACACTTCTTTCTGTCAGATGACAGCCTGCCCCTTCTCAGTTGCCAAAGAGTGACAATATTTGAAAGCTAAAACATTTCTACTCCATGTATATATACATATATACTACAAAAATATTCTGTAAAGCAGATATAGAGTCAAACACTTTGAAAGAACTGGCTTGAAAGCTAAAACCAATCTAAGCCTGAAATCAAAACTCTGATTAAATTTTAAATGGTCGATAAATAGCTTTTAAATTAATTGTGTATGTATGTGTCTATGTGTGTATTTTATTTCTTGATATGTTTTCTTATAATGTCTTTGCCTAATATATGAAATAATTTTTACCTTTTTTTCTGAAATCTGCGTATTTTCAATTTTAGTTTAAGTCTTGCAGAAAAGTAAATCAGCTGGAAACATAAATATAAAATACTGCAGTTAAATATAAAAAAATTAAGTACCTTGAATCAAAAATAGTAAGATCAATGCTCTGAAATTAGGAGAGGCTAATCAAAGTAAAAGTAACTGTGACTAAGCACTAGGAAAATATAAAGGGATTGACATATGCAGTAATAGGGCAATTAAATCCTCAGCTTTTTCACTGTGATGATTTTATAGCATCTTCTTACTGCTGCCAGTTTGGAAGCTGCCAGCAAATATTTTCTTAATTGCAAAAGGAGACAATATGTGTCCCACTGTTTCATTCACAACATTTGATTAAGTTAAAGAGGCCGCACTTCTATTTGAGAGAACAAAAGAGTTGGAGATGGAAATAGCAAAGACACATTGTGCATTTGAAAAAAGATCCCAGGAACAAATGATTAACCAGAAATTTTACAGGAAAAAAAAAAGTCTACTTGTCTTGACAGAATAGCCTGATCCCGTAATAAACCCTCCCAAAGTCAACAGTTCATAAAGTCTTTTGTTCTAGTAAAAGGGTCTTTAATTTTTAACACAAACTCACACTTTGGTATGCATGAGCTTAAGTAAAATTAGAAGACATGTATATAATAGGATTTAATGGATTATCATCTGCATTTTCCAAAGATGTCAGCTTCTCTCGGCTCTGATGGAGTAGCACTTAATGTAAATTTAATTTGAAGTGATGTATGGAGGGCTTGAGGTGGTACTCTGTGATTCCCTAACTGCCTGGAGAGGCTCTGTGGGTAGCATCTGGATTTGGCTGCTCCACATGCCCAGCAGCATCTACTAACTAGGATTAATGAGGTGGCCTGTTCACCAGTGATCCAAAGGAGGTATGCTACATTTACTCCCAACAATATGAATAGGAGGGCCAGTTTCCTTTGGGGGCACACTGTTTGATGAAACTTAATGATGGTCTCCAGATTAGGTGTAATAAATATACTGTATAGAAAGCACTTTTGCTTTGTCAGATTTAAATGTTATTTAATCATAAAACGGTGTTTGGCTTAGCAGGGCTGAGTTAAAGCTCATAATGGCCTTGGATGACATCTTTAAAGCTAATATTTTGCCTAAGTTGGGAAATAAAGTACCAACTTAGAAGATCTAGTATTTACCTTTGAGATAATTTTTTTTTGCTTATTTGGGGAAGAGAGGGAGGAAATCTCTGCTTGCTTGCAAAGTTATGAGACGGTCTTAAAAAATATCTTTGCTCTTACCTCGCTGTGTTTATGTAGAAATCAACAGCTATTAACTTTCAGGCAAAACTTCTCTGTGTGGTCTCAGCCTCATTTATGCGTCAGAATTGTATTTTGCCTTTGTGTCTAACTGAGCATTGAATGAATTCTCAGCTAATTTCAAATTCCCTTTGTCATCATGGTTTTCAGCCAAAAGTCTATAATAAATGGTCAGAAGATGAGCTGAGACTGAATGAATAGTGAGTGGTATTCATCAGCCAAACATAGAGTCCAGATCCAATTATATGTATTCATTAAGTGATAATGATATCATGGTCTTTAACTAGGAAGAAAAGAGTGTAATTGAATAATAACAGTTGTACAATCCCAGCGGAACACACTTTCCATCCCAGCACAGCGACCCTCGGGGATGATGCAGAATTGATGGAATTCTATTACTCTTTGATAGATTTATTATGAAGGGCTGAGTGGACTTGCTACTCCACTTTGTCACTCACACTAATCAGTATCGTAAGGCCCCGAGCGTGCAGGCTTTTGTATCCCTTTGACAAAGACAAGGTTAGGGGAGGATGACAGACACCCAGACCTTTACAAACCCATACCACAAAATGAAATGGGCCAGCTGAGCTCTGAGCTGGGACAGAATTTTAATTTGTTTATCAATGGCTCACATGTGCAACACCATAAGGATATTTGTCAGAGGAGTAACACTGAAGCTAAACTCTTTTGTTTGGCAAGTGGAGCTTGGAAAAATATTTATTGAACTGTAAAAAACAGGGTAAATGAAAGGAAGGTGAAAAGTCTAAATGGAGTGGAAAATAACTTGCATTACTGTGCATAAAGTATGAGGAGGATGGGTATCTTTGTCTATTTTTGTTTGTTTCTGTTGAAGGAAATTTACTCACAAACTGCAGTCTGATCTCTTGTTGATTTAGATTCTGGGGGGGACTCAGACAAAACAGTAGTGGGCGAAATGAATTTCAAGTGTTGTTTTTTATTGTTGTTTATTTATAAGATGCTTCCAGTTCAGGCAGATGGATTGCTCTTGTGCTTTTCCACTACTAAAAAACCAGCAAAGTAAATAAAATACCCTGGCCTTAAAAGCTGGAACTTGTAAATACAGTCTTGGATTTCTAAAAACAATCTTGTATGTGTTCAAGCGTGGCTGTTTCCCCTATCCATCGTTCCCATTCAAATGCAGGCAATGGGCTCTGTCAGCATGGTCAGTAGCTATCAGAGCCCGCTGGAGTCAGGCAAACAGACAATTTGTTGTGCTTCTGATCCGAGCAGGAGCTGCAACCAGCATTGGCATAAACAAGGCAGTGCACAGGAGCCTGCTGCCAGGGTTTGTTTTTTGTCAGTGTTGGTGAATGATAGATATTTCCATCCTTTTCTTCTCTCTGAATTGCTTTTCTCTTTCTTTTCTTAGCGTGGCATTTTGCATTCTAAGAGGCACTTGACAATTCAGTGTCTGGGTTCAGTGTCCCTGTCCATAAAAACAAATGGGAGCAGCGCTGTGTCCTGAGTGGATTTGCCATGGCAGTGCCTCTGTCCCCGCTTGGGATTTGTGTGGAGGCAGCACAGTCAGCTGTGACTGCAGCAGCAACTGGCTGGGCTGGCGTGTGGACAAAGCAGGAGCAGGGATACCAGTGACCAGAGCAGAAAACATTTAGGAGAACATGAGTTTCCCACATTTTGTGCTGTGGATTCTCTCTAGGGCTTTTCTCCCACCAAAGCTCTTTTTTGTCTCTCCAGAGGCGCGGTTGTGGGGACGTGGAGCTTGGTGGCCCTGCTGGGTACATCTAAAAGGCAAACTGAAGGTGCATCTGGAGCATGGGAAGACCTGCCCATGCTGACTGTTATCTTGCCAACAAAATCAGTGAAGGGAAGATGACCCAGGTTTTACCATATGTGGCAATCACAGCACAGAGTCGCTGGCTGGCTGGTGCTTGGGGCTGGTGCCCAGTCAGAAGCCTGGTAGTGTATCAGCACTAAGTGTTTTATGTTTTGTCTCTCTTCTTTCCCCTGTATAAGTAATTTTGAGGCCTGGCAGAGGACTCTTGCTCTCTTCCAAAACCAGCCACATCCATAAACTCTGTGCTTACTGGGGTGCAGTGGATTTATTTGGTTAAGGTACCAGGGAGTGAGTGAATATTTCAGAATTGAAACTGATTGTCTGCACTGCAAATCAGACCTGCCATGACAACAGCCTTGCATGGCATAGCCCTGTGTGTCTGTCTGGGTTGGGTGGAAGTGGCTTTCCCATGCAGGTATTTTTTTCACTTCTTCACCTTGCACAGCCATGGGAGTGATGAACAGATGACAGCATTTTGCATCTGTTTTGCAAGAGGAAGCCCTGAAAATCAGGTTTCTTTTCAGTGCCATGTACTGTGGTGACAGCATGGGATGTCAAAGCCTGTGTTCCCTTCCAGCCTCTCCCAGGGGCTGGCACAGCTGCCTGGGAACACCCACGTCCTGCCCTGCCCCACTTTACTCCTCTTCCTCCGCACATGGTGATCAACAGGTGCAATCAGGTGGAAGAGGCCGTGCACCAGCAGCATTCCCACAAGGATGGATTCCTGCAGAACAGATGTCACTGCAGCTTCTGCTGCCTGCCCTGGTAAACCCAAAGTGTCTGCCCAAAGACCTGACCACCCTGCAGGAAGGACAGTATCTCCCAGACAGATGGGCACAAGCCTGGGCAGGCCAGGGACCACCTGTGAGCAGGAAATACACTGGAGCTGGGAGTGTCACAGTGTCCTTCACTCCCAACACCTTCACCACAGTGAAAGAGCAACCCACCCTAGAGGGAAGTTAACTCTCCACAGCAAGAAGACAGCACAGAGCCAGGCAGAAGGGGCTACCTGGAAGAAGTGTTTGAATGATGTCAACACTCCTGCTGCAGCCAATGCAGAGGAATAAATATGGAAAAGGCCAGAGTAAACATCTGCAGTGTAGCAGAACGAATCGTGTTTCTGTGAGCAAAGTTAGCGTAGTGAGAAGAGGTGTGCACAGAGCAGACTTTGATAGAGGACAAGAGGAGAATAATTTGAATAGAAAATACAGTGTTAAAGCTGTTGTCAGTTCACAGCTGAATCCATTCACTGCAATACTTCTTGTACTGTTTCAAACACTGAAGTATTTTTGAATTTAAAAAAACTTATTATTGATTAAATAAAAAAAAGGTCTGGAATAAGAAAGAGCAACTTATGATAAATAAAAAGGCCAATGGTGCCATAAAAAATGTTTTAAATGAAATCTGCAGTACGTCAACTAGGAAAGGAAGGTATTCCAAAAAGGAGGACTTGACAGGAAGATAATTTTCCATGAAAAAACACTGTATGTGCGTTTGTTGTATTTTGATCCACTGTGTTGGCAGAGAAGAGACAAACACTTGAAACTCATTATCTGAGTAGAATCTGTGTATTGCAGGGTGGGGATCACAAGCCAGAAAGCTCATTCCTGCTCTGTGCTGCCAGGAAGAGGCAATGGACTGAGTCTCTTGGCACTTCCATCCCCTGAGGTCAGTGGAGCTTCCCTGATGCCTCTGGAACTGAAGGCAGAATGAGCCCCCCTGGATTTTCAGAGGTTTCCATCATGGCAGCATTCACCTCTCGATACAGATGTGGTGAATAAGCACACCAGTGGGGGCTGGGTGTTCTTTCAGGGCAGATATCAAAATAATGATTTTATGTTGACCAGATGTTTTGTTACGGATGATATCAAGCTCCTTGTGAAGCGAGGATTCATCTTCTTAGGAGAGTGCAGCTGTAAGGAACATTCTGTTCCTTTGGGATCTCCACAGGGCTGTAACCAAAGTTACATGGCTGGTCCAGAGTCCCTGTGCTGCAGCTGAGTGAGGTGGATGTCTGCAGTTCTGCCAGTAAAACGGTGTGGAACCTGTTCCTGTGTGTGTTCTGGGATTTACTTCCCAGCAGACAGTACAGTGTACACTAGCTGACTTATCTGTGAACCATGGAAACATTTTGAAAAGGTAAAGCAGACAGTACACTGAAGAATCATTTGTCACAAGTAATTGCAGGCAGTCAGAAAGAGCAGGGAGAGTATATGAATCATGACGTAAAAACAGTGAAGGGCAGGCATTTAGTCTGGTCTGTGGCTATAAGAGCAGTGACACAGGTTAGTCCTGGCATGATATACAAATGTTATGTGCAGAGGGACAAGTACAATGAATAAAGAATTCCCCTTTTCTCATTATCTCATGCAGCAGAGAGGTTTTTTACTTCACACATAACTCATAACTTTTAGTAGGCAGGAGATGGCTACATTGAATTAGTGGGAACATTTTGTTTCCTGAATTTAAATATTCTCCCTGTGACAATTTATTTCTAGTGTAAAACTCTGGTAGGATGCACAGAGACAGAGAAATGAGCCCAGGCAGCCATTTCAGCTGGGGCTGCTACCACAGACCCACCACCACCAAAGCACCAGCCAGAGCCTGGCAGCTGCACTGTGATAATCCTGACAGACCTCGGGCATCAGGGAGAAGTATCCATCAGGTTTGGCAATTTCCTTGACTAAACACAGGAGAAGAGCTCTAAATAAGGAGCATTAGGGAAAAAATAGTGAAAGAATTAGAAACAACACGCTTTTTAAAAACTTTCGTTTCACAAAGGGGTGTTTCCATTCTGAAATATTAAAAATAACAAAATCCATATGAACCTAGATAAGGAGAGAGGTGCATTTGGATCTAGAGCGAAACCTATGACTGGAAAAGGAACAGCTGAGAACTCATGTACGAGGCTATTGCTTATGAATTTGTTATAAAGGGAGATAACAGTGGGAACTTCGTGTGTCTGCTTCAGGAATTTATTATTTATGGGCAAACACATGCATGATACATAATAACTTTGAGTTGTTCTGTAATTCTCTTCACTCAGACATCTCAAAATGATCTGTAAATGTGGGCAGAATTATCAGCTCCATTTTAGAGGAAGAGGAGTTCAGGCCACGCAATTGGCCAGCAGTTGTCCATGAGGCAGGGCTGGATTGAAGAGCAAATGTAGCACCCCAGAGTTTCAGTGCAGAACTGGACAAAAGATGTGTGCATGTGGGATAAATTTGATTTCTCTCACTTCAGTTTCACATCAAAGTAAGTAACTCCAAGTGTTGAGCCTTCTGATTCACAAGCCCATTTGATTTAGTCAAAGCAGTTGAAAAGGTTATCACCACTATTTCTCCCCCATAAACTGGGGACAAACAATTTTCAACCTAAAATACCTGTATAATCATGTGAATAACAAAAATATTTTTTAAGTAGCCACAACCTATCAAAAACAAACGGTGTTGGGTTGTGGAATAAGAAATTAATGGCTGAGCTTGATCATGGAGGAGTCCATCAACATTGCCTTCTCTGCTGACAGCCAGTTGTCCTGTGATTCATGAGCATCCCAAGCTGAAAGTTCTCATTTTTGAATGAAACTGGGAGGGATAAAAGTTCCCAGAAAGTTGAAATATCCTGGTTTGACATTTTCAGAGCAAAAAGTGGAAATTTCAAATGTTGAAATTACTTTTCATTTCAAATATTCAAATTCTGTATTATATTTGGATGTTGTTAAGAGATAAAAAGGTCAAATTCTAAAAGGCCATGTTAGAATTATTGTTTCAATTTTGCACTGAAACTATTTCCCATGTTGTACAAATTTTCCCTCATTGAAAATTTCAGGTTTCATTTCTGATCATAACAAAGAAAAATGTTCAAACTTCAAAATCCTCTGCTCAGCTCTTTTCTCTCTTTCCTCAGAATGGCCCTCAGCCTGACTCATGGGAAGGCCAGTGGGAGGAGGAGTTTTTTAGGAACTAGTGTTCTTAAACCAAGCCATGAATTGGCCTTTTTTTGAATTCATAAACAGAATTGATGAATCAGAACTCTTTGTTGATGGATAAAATATTAAATGAATTTTAAGCTTCTTCAAAACCAAAAAATCCCTTTCCCATTTTTCCTCAAGTCTGTTTTTCTGGATACATCTGTATAGAGTCAAAAAAATTTGGGAGATGAAAAGGTTTGTAGAAGTATTTATGTTTATTTTCTAAAGCTGAATGTCTTTTTTACTCTAGTTACCAGGCTTCCACTTCCAGGCTTGAGGTTACAGACATCTGTTCCTACAGTTTCCCCTCCTTCCCATTTTGTCTGCAATTTGCTGTCATCTCACCTGGCCTCTCTTATGAAATGTGTATTTTTCTGGCTCTGATCTTTGCTGTAATTGGGTTATTCACTAGGTTATTTTTCTCTTGGGTTACTGTGGTGGGGCAAATCTGCAGAAGACCCAAACTCTGAACTTCAGTGGAACTGAAATCTCAGCTTCCTCTGGGGCTGAATTCTAGACAACATTTGCTAACCCATTAGATTTTTTCCTTCTGATCCGTCTTGTGTTTCTCTTTGTTAAGAAGTTGTAGTGGCCACCTTTGAAATGAGAGATCAAGCTTAAAATCTTACTGGTTTACAAGTGAAAAGAGAGCTTTGGAAGGAAACATCTTTTTCAGCCTTAACAATAGCATCACTGCCAGCAACTCTATAACAAGGACTGTTATACTCCCACTCCTACTTAGTGGCAGAAATTGGTGTGTTTTATGTTGCTGCTCAGACATTTCCATTCATCTCTGCCTTGCTTTTAATGGCCCAATCTGTACGGCTCTCGTTAGGCAGTGTTTACACTCATGGGCCGTTTGGGTGGAACGATTTCTCACCTGAGAGCTGCACAGCCTCTGCTCTGCTCGGGGTTTGTGCTCTGATTCCCTTTGGGGCTCAGTGTGGCTGTGGGTGGCATGGTATTTTAAGATATTGGTGTGTCTAAGAGTTGAGTGCCGTTGTGACCGAGGGGAGAGCCCAGCACAGTGTGACTGTACCCTGTCACTTGGGTAGTGCCACGCTCCCAGTGTAGACTGGTGCACTTTTCCCTCCAGCATTGGTTTTGAGAGAGTTCTGTGGGTCATCCAGACAGTGTATGCCACACAAATACACGAGGTTATTCTGGCTATGAGATCATCCCTCTTTTGCAGGACTTTAGGAAAAGGTTGGGAAGATAGGTGGAAGGAAAGAAAGGGTGGAAAAAGGCTTCCTGAGCTTATTAAAATGGTTTTTTTCCCCCAAGACTGCCAAACACTCCTTCATTTTCATCTGTGGAGTTTTCCAGCCTCAGATAAAACTGAACAAACAAGTTAATATTTTTATTGCTAACAGGCAGCACATCAGAAATGGCTTTTGTACACAATCAGGACACAGTGACTTACTTACCAAAGGGTGGCTGAATAAGCACCTGCAACATGAAAGAACCCCAATAACTGTAACAATTGAGCAATAGAGACCATTTTATTTCAGTTAAAATCTTGGTGAACAGCTGTTAATTCAAAATGTTTTGGGTTTAGATTTTATTTGATGTTGTTTATTTTTTTGGGGGGGAAGTACCTTAGCTAGTTTTTTGATTATACTTGGTCTAAATTGTGCATCTTATCTGCTAGTTTCATGTAAATTTAATAGGAGTTATTATAGAATAATTAGATACTAAAGGAATATTAGGAATATTTTTAAATTTAACAGTGATACTACAAACTGATAAACATGCTCTTAATAATCAATTTGTCTTTAATCACAGTGTTTTTGTGAAATTTATGTTAAATCTTATTCAGATATAATTTAAACTGAATTAAAGAGATACTCGAGTACCTATTACTGTAGAACAGCAATTTGTCTTGCCAACATGTTCTGGGGAACAGACTGGCCTTTGCTACATCTATGTTGAGCAGTTTCCATGCTTAGTTCTCTGCTCACCATGGCCTCTAAGTGGCTTTATAATGCAAATAAATAATAATATTAGCAAGAAACTAAGGGCCAAACCTATTTCTGACTCTATTTCTATGTTGTCAGTCTGGATCTAGATATGCCTTTTTCATGGCATGATTGTTTTCTGGTAAAATGATAAGGTGAAACTGCAGTGGATTTATTGATTTTATCTGGTTTCCATAAGAGATCTAGTACCTCCTAATGTAAAAGACAAAGTCCCATGAAGAGAAGCAAAACCAAGCTTGAGTTCCTGTTGATCAGCTTCTTGGGAATTTGGTATTATTTTTTCCATTAAGAGTCTGAATACCAAACATCAGTTCATCAACTCTCTGTAGCTCCAAGTGTGAAGTCCATGAACAATTTCCTACTGACTTTAGTTAAAAACTTGAAGGATGGGGCCCAATTTTTAGGGAGCTATTGCCATGCTTGTGAGAGGTAGCAAGGTACAGCACAGAATTTCTCAGCCATCCAAAGGGGCACAAAAGACAGTCAAGGAGGTCTGAAAACCGAAAATGTTATTGTAGTCTGAGGAAAAACCTCCTCTTATCCTTCTATTCTCTCATCTCTCATGCTTAAGTACTCCCTGTCAGCTTTGTAAATACATGGCCAGGTACATGACACTGACCCACTGTTGTTACCTTTGGTACAGGTGTATCTTCCTGATATGTTTTTATGTAGCATAAGCCTCACCAAGCCAGAATAGCTGAGAATGATTAATCATGTGTGGTTATCCCTCTAATATAACTTCACCTTGCAGCCAGCAATAAAATCTCTTGGCATAGGGTCAAGGCATTGGGATGATTTTAAGAATCACTGGATCTGAATTCCTACGTATTTGTGTAAGTCACCTCAGGGTCAGAAGGGCTGCTCCAACTGCAACAGGTCCGGGTTGTGGTGGTTCCTTCTTCAGCAGGTTGTCAGCCTTCAGCTCTGACAGCACAACTGCTGGTGTAATGAGTCATTAGCCCAGCTCAGGCAGAAGTGATCCTGCTTCAAAGAACCTGCTACTAAAACTCTTTAAGCTGAGCCAGATCATTTGACAGTCCTGGACTAACTAATGTCTCCCTGAACAGTTGTGTTGGCTGCTCCAAGGAACGTCCAGTGGATGTTGTGGGAGTAGGGAAGTGCAGCTGCTGCAGCATTGTGGTCCCTTTCTGAGTCACCCTTCCAACCAACATCCTTACTCTTTCCTAAGAAAATATCCTGTGCTCAGGATGTGGCAGGGCCTGGCTGGTGTGTTTATGCTGCTCACACATTGCTGCCTGAAGGCTGCATTTATCCCAAACCAAATGTGCCAGGCTGTTCTTGAAGCGAAGGGATAGCTCACGTCCTGTAAGATGCACTGTCAGACATCATGAAGAGGGAATATTAGAGACAACAAAGGATTTGTTGCTCTAAAATTGGGAGGGTTGCTGAACTGCAGCAAAGGAAAGTTGGAAGGTTTTAGCCTGTTTTAGAAGTGAATCTGTGCATGAAAAATGGTGACATTTATAAGCAGTTGGAGAGAGCCCTAAAATAAAGAGAATGGAGGTTGAAAATACAAAGACCAGTCTGGAAGGAGATCAGGAGGAAAGATATTAATAGCAAACCCCTCCCTGAAATGCAGACAAGTCATAAAAGAGCACTAACAACATTCCTATTGGTGGACTTTGTTTTACTATGACCCTTCTCAGAACATTTCATTTGATTCTGCTGCTTTACAAAACACTGCTGTCACACAAAAATGTGAGGCTACAGGAAAAAGGGCAAAACTCTCTAGGGCTACCTAAAGTAAAGCATTTCAGATAGAACTGAAGATCTCCAGCTCTGATTTGGTTGGAGAAGGGACACTTCTAGAACAAACACTGTCTAGGTGGCATGTGTGAGCTTGAAATGGGAAACCAAGGCCTTGCAAGCCTGGGGGAGTATCTTTTGTTTGTATTTTAGATAGCCCTGGCATCTTGGCTATGATTGGATTATTGCTTTCACTTTTCCTGCATTGTTTTTGTGGTAGCTGTGAAATACATTCTTCACTTTCCCTTTGGAATAGCTGACACTATTGTGGGATCACAGTGTGCTGCCAAATAGCTGATCCTGCAACTCCATATGGGGCAATCCCAAATAAATCTTCAAATAGACAGTGCTGCACCATGTCAAATTATCAATATTAATACGGATTTGGAGAGTCCATTAACTATATAATAAACCACAAATAATATGCCTGAGATTCTTTAAAGTGTAAAACAAATCCTTCTGCAAAGGGAAGTCACTCTCTAGCACTTGAACTGGCTGTGGAGACAGAACCATAACCCACTGTGTTTTGTTGTTCCCAAGTGGATCCTATTTCCTTTGAGATTTGAGTGTGGCCTAAATGGCAACTTTCTGTGGTTTCCAAGACCTGTAACAATTTCTTCTCCCACCTTATTTTAACAACTCTAGTTGTTAACTCTGGTCTGGTGTGACTGGGGAGTGTTACAGCTCTGGGGTTTGTAAGCACAGGATAACTTTCTCCGCTGCTGGTTAGCACAGATGGAGCAGAAGCAATCCTGAGCACGTCAAGAATCTCTCTCTCTCTTGCATGGATAAGCTTAATAAGGCAAACTTGTTGTCGAGGGAAAGCACTCAACTGATTCCAGAAACAATTAGGAAACACAGCAAACAAATAAGCCTTGGTGATTCGAGTTGCTTAGGTGATCCACCTCATTCATATGCTAAAAAAAAACATTTCCCTTAGTTGTAGACTTGCTGTTATCTCACTGAATCGAAGCAAAAGCTTTCAGCAAATCACTGCCCTTCCCTAATTTTGAGAAGGATTACAGTAGATGCTCATAACCACAGTAGGACTGTTAGAAGATGTGCGTCAGCATTATCAAAAAGGACAGAGAATTTGGATGCCTAGCGGGAGAAGTCCAAAGAAGACTCTGCTTTTTTCTTGTAAAGTGCCAAGTTCTCATATTCTGAAAAGTAAATTTTAGTGGTGCATGGTGATTTGGCTGTTAGCCAAACTAGCTGCTACTTTTTATTCTTCTCTAACAGAAGTTTTCCAAGGTCTTTGTGGGTTACTGCTGCATGAAGTGTGATCAGTGCATCAGTCAGAAAAGAGAAATTTGGAGTCATTTGAAGTCTGTGATCACAGAAGTCGCCCTGGTTGTGTGTTTTGTTATTAGATCTTACCTGAAATTTTATAAGAGATTATCTGATGGATTTATGTAGTTCATTTTTGTTAAATATATAGTATTAATACACATAAAACAAAGAAAGGACAAGTGGGAATCCTGTTGTCTGACCAGACTGCTCTGCTGCCAATTCTGAGTGTTGCTTGAACAACCAGAGACCTGAAATGATGTTATACACCCATAATTCAACTTAATCTGTTTTATGGAAACAAGCCACTTCATTTCATGTTACAGCCAAAATAACCCCAAACCCTACATTAAAAGGATATTAGGGGCTCTTGCAGTGAGAGAGTCCTGCAGGAAAAAAAAAGGGAGATAATGATTTTAATTCTGTTATCTCTAAATGCTGTGCTGTAATATAACAGGGAGCTAAACTAGAGTTGTTTGAAGCAAACTTAATTCTGGTGTTGCTGAATGGGAGTGTTGGAGTTGATTATTTCAAAGGTGATTTTATCGGGGATTTCCTGGGCTTTCGAATGGGCAAATTGGGTCTGCCTGGAAAAATCTTGCATGAAACATTTTGTACAGCTATAGCTTGTTTGTCTGAGGAGCTGGTGCCTTTAGATCCACCACAGTGCCTTGGACTTTGAGTTAATGGATAACAGGAGGTGGATCCTACCTGAGAACCAGCACAGGACCGGCTTGAGACCTACTTTGCCACTGGATTTCAGGAACGCTTCCTGAGAGTAGAGGAATTGTGACACATAGGAAGCCTGAGATCCCCTGATGTTTCAAGATGTGGTCAGTCTTTTTCCCAGCTCTCTCATTCCAGTCCTGACCACTTCTCTACTTTACGTTTTCTTCTTGCGCCAGTCCTGCCTCTCCCAAACATTTCTTGCTTCTAACCCATTACTCCCTCCTTCCCCACTCTGCTTTTTCCCAGCTCTTTGTCCCTATGTGGAAATTTCCTCTGATTTAATCTCAGTTTCTCATGGTCTCAGTTAATAAAGTTCTTTATCTGTTGTAAGTCTCCCCCTAATTTCCCTCTAGTTTCTCCCAGTCCTGTGTTCTTTCTACCAGCTGTGCCGGGACTTTCACCAGCTCTGTGTCCTGGTCTATACTGGTCGATGGTGCCCCTCTCTGCAAGCCAGGGCTCTTGTCTCTTGATGTATCCCTGCTTTTTGCTACCTGAGTGCTGGGAAGGAAATGACTGATGGCAGTGGGAAGAGAGAGAGAAACTTCTTGGAACTGACTTCATGAAACTGGGTTTCAACTTTTATCTACAGGGTGTCTTTTTATTTGTGTTTCTGCGGTTTAGTCTTGATCTTGTGTAAAACATTTGATGTTTCTGAAATCTAAACACGCTTTAGGAGAGGGCGAAAACGTGACCGTGTATCTGCCAGTGGGGAGAAGGCTGGGCTGAGATGCCTCCCCCGGCCCGGAGCTGTGATGTGGACGCTAACCAGGAGGTGGGGATATTCCATGGGAGGATGAAGCAAGAGACCCCGCTCAGCGCTGCTGCTGCTGCAGGGCTTCTTCGGGCAACGGCAGGGGGGAAAGTGGAGGGCAGAGAGGACAGCAAGGAAAGAAGATTCCTGCTTTGGTCACATTTTTTTCAGTTTCTGGTTTAAAACTTAAGGTTACCGGGCAACGAATAATTAAGTAGTTTTGTAGCTTTGCCAAAGTGTCTGTAAAAAAGGATGCTGAGGTCTATAGTGGTTGACAATGTGACAAGGACCAGGATTTCTCAAGGCTCGAGGGCGTCTGTCACCACAGCAATGTCACCAAGGTGCTGAGCCTTTCTGGAGAGCTGCCTCCATAGTAATGGGTTCAGCTAGTGAGTAAATGACACTGCACTGGATGCCTTTTTCCAGCTGCAAGGATTCAGAAGGGCATCCTTCATGCACCTTTCAGCCTGGAAGGGGGCCTACCAGGAAGCTAGAGAGGGACTCTTCTTCAGGAACCATAGTGATAGGACAAAGAGTAATGGTACAAACTGGAAGATGGGAAATTAAAATTAAGAGGGGAAATTTGAGTTAGATATTAGGAAGAAATTTTTTACTATGAGAGTGTTAGACATTGGAACAGGCTGCCCAGGGAGATTGTGGATGCCCCAGCCCTGGCAGTGTTCAAAGCCACGTTGGATAAGACCTTGAACAACCTGGTCTAGTGGGAGATGTTCCTGCACATGCCAGGGGTGTTGGGACTAGATGACCATTAAGGCCCATTCTAACTCTTTAACATTCCAGGATTCTATGGGCATCATGGATCAACCTGTTGCTGAGCACCCTCATGGGTCAACCCTTAACCAGCCCAGTGCTGGTGAGGCTCAGCTCAGGATGAGACTCAGTGTGCTGGGGAGGCTGCCTCCCCTAGTGTAGCTTAGATCCTGCCCTCCAGCCGTGACAAAATATGCAGGAGATGGCTGGTGAGTCCAAAGGTGCTGTCTGTGGAGATTGTGTGATTGGGAACCATTCCCACCAGGAAACCAAATGCCAAGTACCCTGTTGGTCTTTGTACCTCTTTACCAGTTGAAGGCATCAAAGCCAACTATAACCCACTTACGAGCAGGCAACCCCCAGTAACAACTCAGACAGCACAGGGGATGGAAAAATAATGTAGCTAAAAAGTCATAAAAATGAATACTACTTGATTAGATCCAAACCAGTGGTATCAACTGATTTTGCTCATTTAACCTGTCTCCCACTCGCAGTACAGCCGTCATTTAGCTGCAGGGTGGATGTGTTCATCCCCAACTATTAATCTGCTTCAAAATGCCATAACATTTCCATGAAGAACTTCCTAATTTTTTTTTCAGAAATTAAATGTCTGTTTAAAGTTCATTCCCTCCTGCTGCAACTAATTGAAATGAGATTTGGTTTATCTTTATGACATGAAAATGAGATTGAGTTTCATAATAATAACAATAATGATAACTCTATAGATTTTAGGACTAGTAGTTAATAATTATAGTAATATGTGGAGATTAGAAAAGAGTAATGCAGCATAAACAGTCCATTGTTATTTGTTGCGATGTGGGATTGGGTATCAGTTTATACCATTTTTCTTATTTCGTATCTGTTTTCAGTTCTCATTGAATTTTAGACAAGTGCATTAATTAATTCCACCCCAGTATCTGGTAGATTAAGTAACCTTTTGTGAACTAAATCTCTATACAGATCTACATATACAATACATACATGTATTTTAGTGATCACTCAAAATCACGTTTGTCATCCTTTGAATAATCCTAGGGCATGTGTAATTTGTAATTTGGATATTTCACATCTTAAGTTGCTTATTAACAGAATAATGACTGGAGGAAGAAAAGTGGGAATATATCCCTGCAGAATTAATGGGTATATTCCAGAGGAGGTCTATATGCCCCTTTTTTCTCGTGACAGTTTTCCTTTTTTTGATTTTCCTGCTTTGGTTATTTTTATTCACTGAAGCTGAAGGTTATAAATCCCTCCATATATGGAAAAATATAACCACCTTGGATTGTGTTGCCTTTATCCATGCTGAGGTTCACCTTATAATATAAATAACTGCTGATTGCAAAGGGCTTTTTGGGAAGTGAGGCAGAGTTTACTGTCTGTTGACAAAGTTGGTCCTTAGTGCTTTGAATTGTAGCACTTTCTTTCTTGAGATAGGAGCCAAAGAAAAATGAGGAGCAAGCAAACACAACCCTTAGGTATATATTTTAAATGATTTATATTAGTCTTTAGAAGAGATGGGAGAAAACCTGTCCAATAGATTTGAGATTCCTGACACTTTGGGAAGTTCAGATTTTTCAACAAAGCAGGAGGGAAAAAATAATCTTAAAGATCTCCATCCATGATAGGTACAGGCCAGACCAGTGGTGGGAAAAGCTCTCAGCACACTTAGATTTAGGACCTTTTTTCTTGGGGGTAAAGGTACCTTTACCTTATCTCTGTGTGTCCTGGAGGAGGAAAGCAGAGGCTGAAGGTTTGATTCGAGGTGGGAATGAGCTGGCCAGGAAAGCTGCCCATGTGGTGTGGGCACGAGGGCCTGGGGAGGAAGGGAATTTTTGTTATTGGAAGTAGGATGTCCAAGTGGGACTCAGCTGAACCCTTTTAGGAGGGAATGGAAGGAATTATTTGACACAAAGGACAATTGGCTGTAATGGCTCCTTCAGATGGTTATGTTTTATTGTGTAAATGAGTGTTTATGGGCTTTTTAAAAACGTAGATTAAACACCCAATGTCATTGACCCAACAAACCACTACCCCTTCTTTTGAGCCGCTGTGTTCCCCAGTGCTAAAATAGGTTTGGGCAACGTTTTATGTGTGTATTGCATAACCAAGGAGCCAGTGATGCTGCTGAGGCATTAGAGGAGTTGCAGTATAAACAATATCTGGGAAGTGTCTTTGAGAATGTAGACCCAGAGATCTCCCTTATTATTATTATTACTGCACGTGGTTTCAAGAGGGAAATGGATGCGCTGCCTTTGAGTTGGCAGCCAATACACTGTTTAATAGTAAGTGCTGCCTTCCAAACTGTGGGTTAGTTTTTGTCTGTGCAAGTTCACTGACTTTAGTGGGACCAAGTAACTTCAGCAGAATAAGGTTTTGCTTGAGAGAGTCTTTTACATATCCTGTTCTGCTTCCAGATTTGCAATTTATCTGCTCTGGCTTTTACTGCTGACTCATGGCAGGTTCAGTGAGGAAAAACTGCTTCTGCTTCTTCATTACCCCTGTGATTACCTTACAGTATGGACAGGTTGGCTCCAATCATCTCTCATGGTGGTGCAGATCAGGAATGACCACTAAAGGGGTGGAGTGACACTTCATACCCTTATTGGTGTGGTGGAAAAAAACCCAGTACTGCCATTTGCCAAATCATAGAATCATGGAATGATTTGGGTTGGAAGGGACCTTAAAAGACCATCTTGTTCCACCCTCTGCCATGGGCAGGGACACCTTCCACTAGATCAGGTTGCTCCAAGGCCTGTTCAGCCTGGCTTTGGACGCTTGTGGCATCTACAACTTCTGTGGGCAAATATTGTCCTAAAGGACAGAAATAAACTATAAGGAGTTAAAGAAGGTTTTTAAGCAAGAAAATAGATAATTTGTTCTTTGGGACTTAGTTTCTAAACAATGAAGGTGATTCCAGCAGTCCTGTTGTGGCTGAAGAATCAGGTCCAAATATTCCTCTTAAAGCCCCCAGTTTGGGGGAAATCAGCAATGCTGTGCCTCCTTCACATCATTCACATCTTGTGTCAGTGCTAAAGCCCTGAGGGTCTTCTTTTTAAGGATCGGGCTCGGTACCTTTCTGAAGGCTTAAAATAGGTTTTTTTCTCTGTTAAACCTTTCAACACCATCATCCCAGGAAGTTTTGTAGAAGATGAGATTAAAATACTCTTGGAAACCTTCAGATGGTCAGGCTGACTGCTGTGGGAGCACATGGGGACCCCTCCATCCCTACCGAGCCTCCGCTGTCTCACCAGCCCTCCCTCTGGAACACGGGCCTCTCACATGGACAGAGCACAATCAATAGGCCACAGGGGCAACCCCAGAATAAATTTTCAAAGACACGTTCTTGGCTGTCTTCGCAATAGGAGACATAATGACAGTGCTGACATGGAATGGCACTGAAAGACTTCTGTAATAGGGCTGGTCAATTTTTTTCTGTCTTTGAAGGAAAATTAGGTTTTCTACTATGAATATTTTTCATGACAGGTGCCCGCTTTCCTCTAAGCATGACAGTGTCTTGTTAAAACACAACACTTCCAAAGTGATGTATTTAATTTGAAAAGGAATGTTTTTCATTTTTTGTTACCTGACAAGAAGTAGGAATCTTGCCAGGAGAAGACACTGATGTAGATCGAAAAAAAAGACATCATTTTCTTAGGAAACAAATTGCTGTTTTCTGTTTCACTCTGACTTGTACCTACACCTGGAGACAACTACTTAGATTCTGGGCATCAGTGATAACAATTTTAAAATGGTGCCAATTTCAGGGAGACTGTGTGTAGAAATATATATTACTAAGCACAGCTAGTGCTGCCTTCCAGCAGATCAACACTCAGGCCCAGCTTAGTGTCGTATGTGAACTCACCGAGGGTGCACTCGATTCCCTCATCCAGGTCATCTATAAAGACATTAAACAGGGCTGAAAGTCTGTATTAAGTATTTTTGGTATTTTCTGTAGAGAGAAAAGTTATTAGATGGGGGACAAATGGAGCCATGAGAATCGTTTCTCTTCCCAATAGGTGATACACAGATTTGGTGTTGACAAAAAGGTTTCTTGAAACATACTGGCCGCAAACTACATGGTAAAGCTTTTAAAATAATGTTGAAACAGGGAAAATGTTAATCTTCATTATCCAGGGAGTTGGGTTTGTTCCTGTAACATGGCCTCTTCACTCCGATTTTTAATAGATTTGGACATGTTAAAGCTGTAGGAGCTCACACAAAGAAAGAAATCTCATTAGTGGCATTGCAAATATTCACCCAGTAAACCAGTACTTTTGGCACATATTTAATAAGCCTTTGAGCAATATTCCGTGGAGTCACTTAGAAGTTCCTAAAGGACAAAAATCTCATTATACTATTAAGTTTTTAGTCCTGAGGTTCTCATATCTACTGAGATAAACACGTTGTATTCTTTTAACACACAGCTGAATTATCACAAATGTTTTTAAAGGATGACACCCCAGATAATTCATCAGGTTTTAATTTCTCTTGTGATGTTTCCCAGAAAAGGAGGCCTTTGTTGTTTGCAGTGAACTGAGTGCAGGCAGAGCGATACTTTGATTTAGTAGAAGTACCTCAGGAGGCACCGCAGCGCCAGTTAAATGTGTAAGGTAGCCCTTGGGGATGAATACAGCACTTATTTCGACCCAGCAAACCATGTCCTGCTTGGTAGCAACTGCTGCTAAATGACTGACAAGGAGAAGCTTTTGAAGTGTCAGCCCAAGGTAGTCCTGCCCGGGTATTGTGTCGTTATCCCCGGAACACTCTGCTCCCAGTATGGGGCGGTGTCCGGAGGAGCCGCGGCGTCCGCACCGAACCCCGGCCATGGCAGCAGCCACTTCAAACATGGGCTCATGAATAGGAGCTCATTTGACCCCTGACCACAACCAGCCTCTAAATTGGCAGACAGAGAATCAGAGTAATTTGTATCATTTCAATTAGTTACTAGCTGCATAACAGGGAGGTCATGACTTTTTTGGGATGATTATTGCCCATGGCAACCAAACTTCAATGTACCATCAGTTTCCAAATACTTTCACTTAATAAATGTAAGTTCATCAACAAGGCCCGATTGTTGGGGACACAACAAAGCTGATTATCTGTGCTGCTCCCGAGTGAGCGGAAGATGACATAACTTTGTCGGCAAAATCCTTTTTATTAGCAACAAGAAAAAAAGTGGCTGATAAATGGCTTTAATAATGTTGGCTGAATGAACAGTATTGATCTTTGACTATGTAAAATGGCGAGGAAAGGCAAGTTTATATAAGAGCACTGTTGTTGTACTATTGAGAGCAGGCCGGTTTTGTTTCACAGTTTGTTCTATGCACCAAAATTCTGAAATTCTAAAATCAATGTTGCCATTGTTGGGCCAAAACAGCACACCCTTACCACAGACAATGCAAAGAATTTCAAAATATAGATAGCTCCCTGATACATACAGATGGGATTGTAAGAAACATTGGGTTGTTTTTCCTTCCCGAAGAAAGGGCAGCTTGTTCCAGGGTGCAGACAATGGTGTGTCTACATGCCTGTGAAACTTCATGAACCCAGTGCAATAATTCAAGCCTTTGATTTGAAAAATGTTTTGTATGTCTTCCTCCACATCTGCAAATACCTCCACTTTCCCTTGATGCCAGCCAAGAGTTGTTAGCAGGCGAATGTTTTCCACTTGAGGAAGGAAAAAAAAGTTCCGCACGTACATAAGTTTTGCTATTTGGCTTTTGTTTTTTGAATTAAAATAAAGGTTTCCTTCTTTCATGTCACAATCTATTAGCCACTGGGATACCTGGTATCACAGTTCCTTCCCCTTCAGCCCTGCATTTGTAGCAGATTTGACGGTGTGTGGAAACCAACACAGGCACTGCGCTGTGACTGCGTCACCTGCAATCAGCCGGAGATGTTGCTCAGATTAATCATGACAGTAGGCAATATTTCCAACATTATTAGAAGAGAAACCTAATATTTTGGGACATCAGGGATCTCTGAGCTGTTGTCCATCAAACTGAGAACCTTCATTTTCTACTCCTTGGATGGGTAACCTTAAGTTTTAACCATTTCACAGGCGGTAGGTTCGTACACACAAACACACAGGAGCACTCAATATACTGTACCAGACACATGAAGTGAATCCTGGGTGCTCTTTGTAGCTGCTCTCAGGTACTGGTACAAACAGGGACACTGTGGTCAGACCAAGTCTCTGTCTCCTCTTCAGGTTTTAGTGAGGACTGTTCACTGCCTTAACTCACTCTTTTGGCCATTTGTTTACGTATCTGTGAGCATTTGCAAGACCTAAAGCCAGGCCCTGGTGTTTGGCAAACATCTGCTCATTCCACTGCATAGACCAAGAAGGGGAATTAATTCACCTTGCTGATGGGCTCTTAAGTACAATTCTAATGAATCATATTTAAAGAATGCTTTAAGTTTGAGGCTGTAGGTTCTACAGAGAACCCACTATGATGTTTAATGACTCCAGCTGAGCTGTTTAGACTGCATCATTTTGAAGGATAGAGTTAATACAGCTTTTGTCTGAGGCTGAAGTAGTGCAATAGCCATGTTAATGGGCTGGGAATTTTCATCACAGTTTTACTTTTTTCTTGCAGCTGTTGGTTGTAGGTCAGTGACATAAATTTTCTTTAAGGCTTCATCCTGCAAAACTTTATTATGGATGGTAGAGATTATTGTCAGTGATACTGGGCACAGCAGTAAGTGCAACCTTTCATGCTCAGGACTTGCAGGGTCAAGCTGTGCTCTATTTGCAGGAGTAAGCAGTGCCTCAGGTTAAAAGATATAGGGGATCTGGCTCTTACACTTGAGGAAAATCTCTAAGATCATGCACAGCATTAAGCACATTTAGTTCCTCATGAATGCAGTGGGAGTTGAAGGCACTCAGCACCTTCTGGGATTTGGCCCAGAATAATTGTTTTCAAATGGGACTGAAATATTTGATTTGATTTTTAAAACAACTGCAGTCCTCACTCAGAAAGGAAGGCTGGCATTGTTATGAAAAAAAAAAAAAATCAGGGTTTTTCTCCCTCAGCAGAGAGCCTGAACAATTGCCCTTTGATTTAGAAAGAAAGCTCAGTGCACAAGTGAGCTGGACACTGCAGATCTGAGATGGATTTGCATGTTTGCTTTAAAGCTGTGCCTGAGAAGCTGGTGGGAAAGGGTCTTTTTAAAAATTATCACTGCACCTTTGACAGGACAGCTCTGCAGAATGTTCTGGGACCTCCTCATTACACCTCAGTATGTTGCTCTGAGCTCACACACAAAGGCGAAGGTGTTCTGGAATAAACCAGACCCTTGGTGAGGTGTGGTGGAGGTAGAGAATTAGCAGATTTCTTCTGTTCTCATTTGAAACATCATCCTGAGAGAGACTGAGCTTCCTTGCTTTCCACAGATCTGATAAGTGAAGCACTGAGTCAGTGGCTTCCATGTCATTTTCTCCACAGTTAAATCCTCTGGATTTCAGTGGCAGCAGCATCCTCCCTGTACCTCCTGAAGCGACTCAGGCTTTCAGGTTTGGCTCACTGAGGAGCTCAGCACCTCGCAAGGACTCCACATACATATCCAGCCATGAGAATCTGAGAGACAGTGCACCTCCTCTGGGGTGGAGCCCATAATATTCTCCCAGCTTTCTCACACATTGACATTACATAAAGTCATTAACAAACTCCATAAAGCCAAATGAGTGGCGAGACAGCAAATAAAATCCAATCACTTATGTTCCATAGTACCTTCCAAGCAAACCAACAATTCCTTCCTGTACCCTTTCTTCCCCCCTCCCTTCCATGATGCATTTCTGAATATTTCTAGAACCTTTTCACAGTCCTTTGGCAGCTGATCCTATCCCACCTTATCCATCATCATTGCTGCCTTGAGAGCTGATTCATTTATCTCATTGCTTTAGTGCTGTCACCTACAGCTTGGGATACATAGACCCAATTTCTTGGATTTGGTCTTTCATGTGGCCTCTTCCCTGCTGGCATCCACTCAATCATCCCCTCTGCCAGCTGATCTCCTAAGCTCCTCATATGTCATACACTTCTCAACCACCTGGTGGTTGCACACAGGATCTACTTTTAGATCTTTGCTCCCACATTCCTTGTTTAGTGCCGTATAATGTAGGATCCATCTTTTTGTCCTTTGCATCTTTGCAAGACTGTTTTTTCTTAATTACAGGCGGAGCACAGCAACACAGATAAATGATGGGTTTGTGTCCGTCCTTCTTTATATTAAGAAGACTTTTTCCCTCTGGAAAATAATGTCTGCTGCTTGTGAAATTCTTTTTTCTCTATTTCTGTCTTGCTTAGCCCTAAATAAATTACTTACACTTAAAAATATTGTATGTACTTATATCCTCTCTTCCCCACCATCTCCACCAGATCTCCCCTGCTAAGTACACCTGGATGTTATCTTGTAATCCCTCTTGTTTTCACGTGCCACAGAATCTGATTTTTTCGGATGAGACACTGCCATTCCAAATTCCTTTCCTTTCACCCGCTTGCCTTTTCTGCAGCCCCACCACAATTAATATTCCTTGCTGCAGGAAGCATCTTCTGCATATTCCAGCACCTTTTGCTCTCTGAACATAATTCTTACATAACTCTTGATATGATAAGTCATACTGGCCAGAGTTAACCTTATTACTAGAGATGTACTGAGCAATCTTGCAGTCATGAGATACCAGGGATATTTCAGTAATGGGAAATCTGCTTCCCATACAAGATTGATTTTAGTTATGACCTTTAGCTGGAATGATATCTGTAAATTCTTAGCTGCATTAATTTCTTGTTTTCTCTTGTCACATGCTGTCAGCAAATGTGTATCTTGCAGATATGAAGTATTAAGCACCAGACCTGTAACAGTCTATCTGTGAGGACCTGGAGTTATTGCACTACACTCAACTTCACTGGTCTAAAGTCTCTGGGCTCCTGTACTGCCCTAGGACACAGTGGTTAAGAAAAATGCAAATCCTAATACTGGCTTTTCTGTTACTTACAGACTGAGAATTATTTAGACCGTCTGCTTCATGTTTTCTAACTGTGAGTTAGTAAGGGCTACAGCACTCAGTTTGCTAATATCAGGGTTTGAAGAAACAAGATTAAATTATAAGATAAAAAATAAGGTTTGATTTTCTAACATCATCTCTTCTTCCAACACGCTTTCTGTGGCATCTCAGTCACACAAAGTACTTGAGATTCTGTTTTTCTCCTTCTGATAGAGTTTGTTGTCATTGCTGATAAGTCTGAGTTCATTAAACTGTAAAAATGATCCATGAATTGAGGTTGAATATTCCCCTCCAAGATGGATTACAGCTCCCACAGCAAGGTATGCTTGTTAGAGAAATCAGTGTGGCCACACCAGTCCTGTGGCCATTGTTATACAAGGGGACAGTCCCCTTTGACCCTAAAATATGTGTGTGTGTAGAGATGAGAGGACCCTTACTGTGTCTTACAGAATCTTTCCATCATTAATTAATTTTGGAGACCTTATGTGACAATCAGCTTCCTAGCGCTCCTTTCTGTTTGTTGGGGCCAATATTTGTATGATACTTAAACAAATTAACTTCTTTAAACTTCTACTCCTTTATAGATGGTGGACATTTGACTGTCTTATTGTCTGTGTCTAAGAGATGAACTGATCACAGATCATTTAGTAAAGCAGACATCCCATTTCCTTATCACTGAAATGGTTGCAAAGGAATTGTCCCATTCCATAAGATGAAAGCTGCCATCCATGAAGGAATCTGTCCCTTCCATCTCTTAAATTTTAATGGGTCAGAGACTGGTCTTTCTAAAGAACCTGATGACTTTCTCTTGTATCATGGAGAAAAGTGCTCGCAAAGAAAACCTAAGTAATAGTGTGGTCATGCTGCAGTAAAAATGTTTGCTCTCTGCCTAAGATTGGTCAAAAAAATTTAGAAAGGAATGGAGAATCATCCTCAACATTCTATCAATGCTGGGAGCTGTTCTTGTCTTTGACCTTCTGGTCAGTTCTAGTTGCTGCGTTTTGAAAAAGATAGAGCAGAAATATCAAAGATCTCTAAAAGAGCAATAAATATTGTTGGAACTTGAAAAGGTTCTATATTGTAGGAGCCAAAATGTGGTTTCTGTGCTCAGTTCAACAAGAAGGTTGTTGTTATTTGTTGTGTGAAATGTAGCACAGTAGAAAAAAAATGGTTGGTTTAACTTTTGTATCCAAAATTGCATGGATGTAGCACTTGGAAAATACAATATATTTTGTTATGGAGCTCCTCGTCACCAGACAACAAGGCAGAAACAGAGAAAAATCAAAGATTAGACCATGGTATGAAGAAAAGAACATCTGTGTGTACGTCAGGTAAGAAAGAAATATATAAGGCCTCTTATTTCAGACTGGAATCAGCTGGTATTAGAACATCCCCAAAGGGTGTCTTATTGCATAACTGTCCGTTATAGGGGTTTTATATCCAGTACTAGATGGGCCATTGGTCTGATTTAGTATTGAAACTCCTCTCCTTCTTCCATCATTTTCTCTTAGGGATACTTCCCATCAAAGTCTGCAATGACATTTGAGTTAATTCATTAATTTTCATTGGCTTCTTCACTATCTTAAGCTGGGTGCACTGACAAATCAATTACTGCCTCTTACCACAGCTGCACCTCCTTCTGGATCCCACTGAAGGCTCCTTGTCAGCTCATCCACCTCTAAACCTGAGCACTTGGGTGGAGGAGCCGAAGTTGTCCATGTAGGAGACATCCTTGTGCTGGTGACTGCAGCACCCGAACTGCATTCCCTACCTGATGCCCTTCGGTTTTCATCATGTTCTACTTCTGTGTACAGAATTTAGCTCCTCTTTTCTGTTTATCCTTTAATAAGGTCAACGGGAGAGTTTTCATTATCTCTTTCATTCTCTTATCTGCTTCACTTCTTTCTCCTAATTTCACCAGCTACACGAAATCCATTTTTCTGCTGACTGTTTTTAACAGATCACAGAGTGAATATCACTACATTTTGTCCTGGGAAGCCTATTCGGGCCCAATAGGAACTTCCAAAATGACAGCAAAATACATGACTCTGTCCCTATGTATTTTGTTGTGTTTGATTTTTGAAATTGTGCATTATATGACACAATGTCAGTAATAGGCAATGCAGCAAAACTGCTGATAAATTGCTCTCCTCTGATCCAGTGACAAAATTCCTGTCACATTTTTTCCTAAGTTTGCCAAATACAACTTTATAATTTCATGTTAACAAAATCCTGAGAAGGGAAAGTAAAAGTGGAAGCTGAAGAAGAGGTGATTGGGTCTGGAACTGGAAGAATGGAGCTTATTATGGCCAAAAGGGGACGTGAGAACATCATCACCTAAACCCAGTTCTTTGTGTGCCAAAAGAGGAAGGGTGAATGCCATGAATTTTCCTCTGGCATTTCTAAGTGCCTGGCTCCTACCCCCACTGTGGTCCTGTGCAAGCGAGGACAGGTCTCTGCTATGGTATATTGATGATTTAATCCTCAGGGGTTGCTTTCTGTCTCCTTAGGCAGTCAGGCTTAGTTACTGCCTGCTTCTTATTGTGTTTCTCTGGATCTAGTTGTCTGAGCTCTTCGGAGTTTTAGGAATGGCAAAAGTGGCTGTGGCCACCAATGCAAGTTTGTGTCAACTCCAGTCTTCCTGAGTCTCATGAACTTATCCCACATCCATGAGTGTCCTGTGATACAGACAGATTCAGGACTTTGGAGTAATGGAAAACATCTTCTTGGACTACTCAGAAAATGGTAAGAGACTCAGTTTTTAATGTCTTTAATTTGTTCTCTCCAGCTGTCAGTGGTGACCAGCCCTGTGCATCCTTTCATCTGCCAGCCTGTGTGTGACGTCAGCAGAACACACAGATCTGAAGAGCTGACCCCCAAAGCATAAGTCTTCTTAGTGTCACAGCACAGCCCTGAGTGAGGAGCTGAGGGGAGGGCTCAGGTCATGTGGCCAGGTCACACAGCCACAGGCTACGGGAAAGGTCTCACCCCCAGACATTATTTGCTTATCCAGCTACAGTGAAGCCATAGAAAACACAGGTGCAGGCAGTTCCATACTGAGGCAGAGCCCCCATGGCCAAGTGTGCTAACTGTGCCTTGAGAGGTTGTCTCTGATTGGCTGGAAAAGACACAGGGTCCCAAAAAGTACCATCAGAAGATAATTTGGGAAAGCACGGAAGATCACAGCACTCTTGGGACTTCTGTGGTATCCTTAGACAGGGCAGAAACCTGCAACCCACTCTCCCTGCTTCTTGGAGTATCTAACTTGAGCACATGTAGTCCCTCAGCCTAAGCCAGCTTTCATAATCTTGGATTCCTAAAGAAACTGGCTGCATGCTTTCAATGCCATTTTATCACCTTTTTTACTAGCCAGGATTCCAGTGGAAGAAAGGAAAAACCCAAAATAGTAGACAAAGAATTATTTTGAACAGTCTTTAAAACCTCTTTGAATGTTTTAAGCTTTCTTCACACTGCTTTTGCCTAATCACTCCCACCAGCTGCATTTGGAGCCTACAAGATGATGGCCACATCCAATTTGACATCTCTGGAAGACTTTGCTTTGTGCAGTGATATTGAGAATTCCTCTCTATTATCACACAACCAGTTAGAGCCTGCATTGAGCCAACTGTGGAGGAGCTTGTACGGGTTTTTGTGCCATCAGATGTGTAATTCCCAGAGGAGCAGAGCTGTGGTTGCCCAGGTGCTGCAGGCTCCATCACCCCAGAGTGCGATTAATAGTTTGCTGCTCTTCCAGCAGAATTGTGGCTCTGGGCTTTGTTCTATTTTTGTGCTCATCCTATATGCATCTGTTCTCACTTTGTTCTACATCCTGTTGCCATCCTCCTGCTCATCTGTCTCTGCCATCTTTAGACATCTTCCACTATCAGGTTGACACCACTGTAAATCCAGTGCCATCAAAGGAATTACTTCTGAGTTACATCAGTAAGTAAAGACTTCAGGCCTTTGTTTTTCTCTCACACCCACCTTTCTTTTCTTGCCATGTGCAATTGGACCTCCTTTCAAGTGTGGATGTGCACTGGTCATCAAAATTCTTTGCCATCAAATGCCACTGTAAAGTCATTAATGTCCTTACCACTCTCTGGTGGTGGAGGTCCCTTTTGTCAGTGTTGCTTCCCCTTGACAGTAAGTGCTGGTTGATCCCAACCCTGGCTCTCAGAAAATGATCTTGCTTCTGTGGAATTCAGTGGGGCAGGGTGAGCCCTCAGTCCTTTCAGTCATTCTCATTGCAGCATGTATTGGCCTTGTGCAAAACTTTGGTAAAATAATAAAAACCTTCTACTCTATAAATGCTTGATAAATCAGTGGCTCTTAAAGCAGGATTTCCTTGTGCCTGCTGCGAGTTTATGGTGTAGTCACATGAAAAAAAAGAAACAGAATATAAAATGAGAAAACTCTTTCTGAAGAAGGTCCAATATGTCATCACAAGATACACTAAAATTTCCTTAACTCTTGCCATGATCCCCAAATCCACTCTGTAAAATTCTGACATTTTCTTTCTGGCAGGAAACAAAGGAGAGCAATATGCACAAGAAGGCAGTAGGAAGCCTGAAGCTATTAGCATGTCATTGTCAAGGCAGAAATAAAAAACACAAAAGTTAAAGGATTCTGGAATATAGCAGAAATCTCCAGACATGAGTCAGACACTAAAAATGCCCAAACTCATTTAAAAAGCTCTTTGTCACAGTCCAAAAAAACAACATTTTCAGTGTTTTTCCTTTTGCTTTCCATCCCGCTATTGCAAGTCCATGGCTAATTATGATCTGAAT
The DNA here is from genome assembly GCF_001604755.1 of Lepidothrix coronata. NCBI lineage: Eukaryota > Metazoa > Chordata > Aves > Passeriformes > Pipridae > Lepidothrix > Lepidothrix coronata. The sequence goes on along the minus strand of NW_016690192.1, from coordinate 6,112,286 downwards.
GATATCTATTATTCCTGTGTCCTTCTACACGGAGCCGGATGTGTTCCAAATATGGCCACGAACATATTACAGTGTCCAGTAAAATCAAAAGAATAAGATAATTCTGTTTTAAGGGTTAATGGTATTCACTCCCCCTCAGACTGACTCACTGGACAAAAGCTCCAGTGTGCCTATTCTAGGCAGCTGTGCTGAACAGTAAAGATTTGGAGTCCTTTGTAGGCTGGAGAAAAAGAAAGCCTTTGTAAACTTTTTATTTAGTATATTCTACCAAACACCCATGTGTAACAGTTAAAACATTTGGAGTTGCAACAGGCTAAGGAAAGTTTGCACAGATAAACAGAGTTATTCTAAATTTTGTGCCTACTAAGGTCTGAATCACAAAGTCTCATTGGATTTCATTTTAAGTGTATGTGCAAGGAGTCAGTTTTCTTAGCGGGGCCATTGTGCTCTTTAGGCTTTGTTTAATCAGGTTAAAAATATTAACACAAAATAAAAAATGATGGAGGGTTTGAATCACGATGTTTGCAGTAATCTGTGAGTGATCATGATGCAGAGTAGCATGGTTTTTATGCTGGTATAATTCTCTTTATTCCACTGCTATTGTTCCTGGGATATACTGGTGAAGATGAAGGCCCACAGGCACTAAAAAGCAAATACATCTTCCATTTTCTGGATATATCCATCTGAAATAAAATCAGCTTTTGGAATATTCTTTCAGCTTTTGCACATCTTAGCATTTCCTCAATATCCTGGCTAGGAAGGCACTGAGGTACTTAAATATAGAGACAGCAGAGCAGAACTGCAGGAATCTGGATCCATGGGATCCTCCACAGGGTTCCTCCACAGGGCTACAGGGGTTTATAAACCCCCCTGGATTGATTCAGGATTTACTTTCTCCACCATAACCTAAAGTATCTGGAGCCAGGACAGAGGTTGTGTTGTAAGTCAAGTAAAAATGAATATGGGATCCAATGGTTATTTCCCAGTTTTTAAAGCATCCTGAGAAATAAAGATGTCATAGAGTAGTTTCCCCAGGAATGAAAAGCAGTGAGGAAATGACCTGTGTTTTGGGCTCATGACCAAATCCTGAAGATCTTACTCTACTTTCAGCCAGTAAAATTCCTGTTAATTGGAACAGGAGTTTATTTCATTAGGACTGCCAAAATTTTGTTCAGAATTCACGATTCAGGGCATGACTGAAGTAGGTGCTTAAGGACATCCCATGGAGTTCAGATATTCAGGAATAAAGTAGATCTCTTGTTTTAACTTAAATATGTATTTACATAAAGAATGCCACCTGTTGTTATTTGGGCATTTCTCCAGTTCATCAGAACTGAAATGTTGATACAACACTTAAATATGAGATTTGAAGTAAAGCTGCATTTTTAACTAGGTCAAAATATTTGCTAAGTTTTGAAGGAAAACTCCTCATATATTTTTCTGGGTATTGGATAATCTCCATCTTATTAAAGATTTTCCTACTTTCACTGGTATAAATCTTCCCTCTTGCAGATATTTCAGTCAATATATAATGTCCGTCTCCACTGTTTATTAAGAGCACAAAAGATGAAGGCACTTCCTTAAAAACCATGTTAAAAGTATATGTGATGTTATTCTAGTTGCCATTATCTCCGAGGAAGGGTTGTGCTTCCTTTTCAAACTGATTTTGATGTACAGATTTGCCAAACTATTTGAAAGCTGCAGACACTTTAGCATTCATGACACTATTATTCACTGCCATAAATCTAGATCAGATATATGCTGTCTGAATTGATAGTGGGTATTCTGCCTGAGAAAAATGTGTTCCCCTTTAACTTTTAGCAGTGACATTGCTTATGTTACATCACTTTTCAGGTTACTATGCATCATATTGGGCAAAGATGTCATTATTTATAGCACAGGGATTGTGTCACTATAATTAAGGTTGTATTAGGGTTTATATTACCTTATAAAAGCTCTATTTTCAGGAGCTTCTAACTGCATAACCAAATTCATTTTGGCTGTGAAGCTTTCGTTTGGGGAGTGTAAGAAATGAAACACTTGTAATCTCGGTGGGTGATGCCTCTTGTCTTCCCATTTGGTCCCTCTTGTCTTCCCATTTGGTCCCTGCCTGTGTCACTTGCAGACACTGCCTCGTTCTAGGTGGGTTTGCTTTCACCTGACAGGCACTGAAAGGTAACAGATTCTTGCTTCTTTATCTTTTCAAACTTACAGACAGCAGGAACGGTGTGGGTACACTTTGTGAATCTGGGAAATACCTGTTCTTGTATTTGGTACCTCCTGAAGTGGCTCAGTGCCAGAAGGTTCTTGGGCTGATCTGAATCAGGTCCTCTGGATGCTCCACTGCTGCCTTAGTGCAAATAAAAATACGGAGTAAAAGAGAATGTGCTGCCCCTCCTAAGTGCTGAATATCATAACCTGGCCAAACCCAGATCTGGTTCAGGTGGGTACAGCTCATCTATGACACTTTATTTATATTGCTTTTTGTGTTTGAATGTCTTTTCATGGGGCTATAGAAAGTTATTTCTAAAGAGCAGCACATAAGCACTAACAGTGTAAGTCTGTGGGTAGACTCCCAGCTGGTGCAAGCCAATGCAACTCCCCCAAACTACACAGAACCACCCAAACTATTCCAAGGAAAGCTGTGGGCCACTGTTTGGGTTTTGATTTTTTTTTTTTAAATAAAGATGTGGCTACAGCTTATCTAGAGGAACTCTCTAATTTGGAGTGATTCCTCACAAAACAGACATACTTAAAGTCATAAATGTGTTCACTAAAAAGCTCAGATATTTTCTTTATAGACTAAGTGTAGAGCCAATGTTTGAGTAATCTCTTTTATTGGACTAACCACACACTATTGACAAACCAGCTTCCTGGCTATAGGAATCCATTCTTGGAGTCAACCCCTTCCTGACCTGCAGGGGAGTTTTGTGTATCCCCAAAGCTCCACTGTCAATATTGCTGCATTAGTCCAATAAAAGGGATTACTTGAAACTTGACTCTAAATTTTGTCTCACTAGTAAAGGCAAGTAATTAAAAATATTGAGTTGGGTAAGAAGACACACTGTGTATCGTGATGTGCTAATAACCAAGTCCTTCCAAAATGATTTGCTGTGCTGCTCCAAGTGTATACAGTGGATAAAAACAAGTAGGAAATTAAAAAAAAAATCAAAAACCCATCAAAGAACAGCCAATTTCTGATTTCAGCCAAGCTGAATATGCAGATAAGCAGAAAGAGCAACCACCCTTTCTCCTTTCAGGAATGGTTAGGGAATGGATAGGTCAGATGACATTTCCAACAAGGCTTTGAGACAAAATTCTTACTCACATACTCGTACCACTCTGTTGTATTCCCTTTGTTCTCTGAGTGTTCCCTTTGAAAACCTCAAAGCTACTCACAGAGGAGGAGGAGGCTGCTCAGTGGAAATAAAGGTATCAGAGCACGTGGCCCCTGAATGTTATGAACTTGGTTGGGACTCTGTTGTAAACAGGACAGAGTTAGTACTAAGCATAGAAACTACTGTTGTGTTCTGAGCCCTCCAGCACAGAGCCTGTCCTTTTGTTCTTGGGTTTGTAACTCCAGACCTCTGTATCAGGAGCTGAAAGACCTTTATACCACCCTTGTTTCTTATGGACACTGAGAAAACTGGGAAAAACCTACTCCTCTGTTCAACAGAAAATTTTCAGCTTGAACAGTTTACCTTATTGAACATCAGAGCTGCCCTGTGCGGACTGGGTCGTACACTCTGTGTTCCACATAAGCCCAAGCCCGGACTTTCTGGGGAAGTAAGAGGAGTTTTTTCTTCCCAGTGGCCCCAAATCCCTCCACAGTTATGTCAGCTACTGTCCTGTGAGGCAGCGTGGTAGCATTTCCTTCTGGAAAGATGAGCAATGCCTGGGATATGTGTCATTCCACCCCTGTATTCCCTCCTCATGTTCTTATGGAGGGCTGTTGCTATCACAGGATCCCCAGATGGACCAGTTTGACCCGGGAAGAGGCAGGGAGGACTCAGCCACCCAGTCCATAGAGGGGATACACTCTCAGGGTCTGGTGCCACTGCCTGGGCACTGCCAGTAACCCAACCCCACCTGAGGGTACCAACTTCCCACTGTCCCAGGGCACAGGAATCCCATCCTGGATGTGTGTGAAAACTGCATGGTGGAAATCCCTGAAACCAGAACCTGGAAACTAAAACCTGCCAAATTTGGAAAAAGTTGGATTTGATCAGAGCTTTCCTGCTCAAGCCATTTTCTTCCAAAGTACCAAATCAAAATCCAGCCTTGTTTCTGCCACTCTCATTTGCTGCAGAGCAGAAAGTGCTCTTGGAAATGGAGTCCCTGACAGACAATTTTTGGCACCCAGTTCATTCCTGTTGGCAGTGGTGCAGGAATTGGTACAGGAACGGGAGAGCAGGATCAGGGAACATTAGCATCAGTGCTGTACTGCAGTGGGCTGTGATTAAAGGAGGACAAAATCTTTAGATTCACCCCCATGTTTTATTACGTATGACGTAATCATATGTGTTCTCCCCCCTTCCCCATTTCTCCCAGAAGGTGAGGAAGGAGCACATATTTTTATTTTACTAGCTTTATTTACTTGTATGCTTCAGGATACTAAGTTATGACAAATTCCTTTCCACAGTAGCTTTTGGCTTCCTTCTTCTTGGAGCTCTTTAGACCTTTGAACTGCTGCCATTACAGCTGCCTCCGAGCCTGTCATGTGGCTGGTGAATTGAGCTTTTGAGTGGTGCCTCTGCACTGCTCTTGTTCCTAACTGTTGTACTTTTAACAGTATCATTCTTTTTACTGCTCTCCCAGCCAGCTGAGAGCCCTGCAACCACATGGGCACAGCATCGAGCCTGACTGAATAAACTGGATTTGCATTTGGGCAAAAGTTGTCTTGAAGCACTTGACTGATTCATGGCAGAGTCAGAGGCAGCTGGTCTCTGAGAATGTGCAGGATGGATACATTTTAACCAGTGGGATATTTTTTATTATTATTACAGAATACTTCTGTATTTATTTATTATAATACTTCTGCCATTAATGACTGATGGAATAAACCTGTTGTTGGGGTAGGCACTGTATGTTCCCATCAGTTTGGAACCCAATGCTAACAGACCTTCATCTTGCAGACATTTACACATATTTTTAACTTGTTACAAAATTTTTTTTGTGACCTTGCTGATTTGTTTGAAAACCACCTCCTATGAAACAAATTTCCTCAGGAAAATTATTTTAAATAAATATCACTGATATTGTTGCTCAGGTGGGTCTATCTGTAACTTCAGTGAGTTGGACTTGATGATCCTGATGGGTCCCTTCCCAGTCAGCATATTCTATGATTCTACGATTCTATGAACTGAATATGTATCTTATATATATATATATCTATATCTATCCTATATATATCTTAATTGGATGTGTGACTGTTTTCTAGACAGGAATATTTAAAGCTCACCAAGGCTGGTCTTTTTTTCCTACATAAATATATGTAGGCAGTAAGCTAGAATCTGAATTAATGCAATGTAGCGTTACCTAGAGCCAAAAAAACACTCATAGAAGATCATTTGGTTGCAAAAGCCTATTAACAAAATTTTTTATTGTTTAGGTAGGGCCTCTCATCTCTATAACTAGAGTAAATATCCTTGGGAAAAAAAACAGCAAAAATGTGTTTTGAGTGCAGTGAGTTACATGCACAGAAACAGTACTGCAGCAGCTCTCAGTAGGACAAATTTCAGAGGCAGAACTGGGGGAAACAATTCCTACCTGATGTCTTCTCCAAATGCCACTGCAGAGATGAATACAATGGCCTACAGGACTTGGCTTTTTTATTCTCTTTGAAGTAGGAGCATTAAATTAAAACTGAAGCAGCACAACAGTTAGCACTGAAGCTGGAGAACACATGATGAGCTTCAAAATAATGTTGAGGAAAAGACAACAGAGAATAGAGGAGGCTTTGTGTGGTGTTTGACTTCGTTTTCAAGCAAAGCTAAACATCAAAATATTAGAACACAAGCACAAAACCTCATTGTCAGTAAAACTAATTAGTGTTCTGCTGCTTAATGCAAAAGCCTACATGATGTCTTGACCTTTTTTACACATTGTGTCTGAGGGTGTGCAATAAAACAGAGGGAAGCACAGAATGCCTCCAGTGGGCCTCCGAGGTTTTCTTCCTTACGGAGTTCAATGGATCCCAACAATACAGGCTGTGTATGAGCCCTTCTTTAAAGCCTGATGATTTTGCAGGGCTTGAGCCAGTGAATCAAGGCTGTCACGCTGGCAAGGAGTGCTCACCAGGATGATTGCCATTATTGCCGTTCCTTCTGCCTGTAACCCTGTATTTTTAACAGTATGCACAGGACAAAGATTAAAATATCCTGGAGAAGTAGCTGCCTATGAGGCATTCCCACAAATTCCTTGTTCCTTGAGTTTTTATGTGCCTAGTCCATAGAGAGTCCTCTTGGAAACCGAGAGCCAAATCTCTGTTTTGTTGGCCAGATCTTGCAGAATTACTGCTCTCAGTAATCCTTTGCTACAGGCTAATACAGTATCTTCTCTAACAATAAAAGGAGATAAAAAACCTGAAGAAAAGAATTTGGGAATCACAGTTTACTGCATTCTTCTCCTTAAAACAAAACTTCAAGTAAGTAAAAAATCACTCTTAAAGCAGAACAAAGACCATGAGCCTCTTGCTGGCAGAATCCTTAACTTCATTCAAAGTTGCACTATTGGATATGCAGATCCTCGAACTCTAGATATTTCCATTTAGGCAGACTGAAGTAAGTTAAGGTTAAAATTTCCATTAATATTTGGTGTTGACCCAAATGGGCCTCTGTTGAAACTGTTAGAATTCCCAACCCAGCACCAAACCACCATTTACAAAAAATGTTGCTCTTAGTGTATGAAACACAAAACAAGTAAATGTAAACAACTAAAAGTAATGTCTAAAAGTGATTTTGAAAGAAAAGAAAGAAGGAAAGTGAAGAAAATATGAAAACTACTTATTTTTACTCACAAGTTTGAAGAGAGATTGGAAATGTTTTATAGAACTGAGAATGTGTTTCTTGTACTACTACAAAATTTGTCCCAAGGTTTTTACTGGTGCAAGGAATCTGGAATGTCCTACAAAGACCAACTTTTCAAACTGGAGCGAGCAAATTGCCCACTTATTGGAGTAAAAAGCCTTAGAAAAACTGTCAGGAAGCCTGTAAGTCAGTCTAGGAAAGGAATTTCCCCTCTTGGGCTACTGAAACACCCACTACCCTGTTTGCTGAGGAGGCATCTCTGTGCCTGGTAGAAAGATAAATAAAGACTCATCCCACAATATCAGAAAAGGTTTAAATTGAGGGACTGGTGAGTGAGTAACAAAACAAGTGGAGTCTCTGAATGTCTGCTTTCCCAAATTCCTGAGAATGTGTCTGCCATAACTTGGAGCACAAAGTACAATTGCATTAAGATTGTATAGGGACACCTGTGGAAATAGGAGACACAGATACAGGCAGAACAAAAATTAGGAGATGGAGAAGTGCTTTTGTGTGGCCACCTAGAAAAAAATACAGGTAGTCAACTACACTTACCAGTTCTACCCTGAGTAAAATACTCATTCTCCTTACCCATGTGCTGTTGCTGTTATTAAATCCTTTTAAATGGCTTTTCCTTGCATGGCAGGATGTGATGGTAAAGAAGTGGGACTCAGGTGTCAGACTGAAGCATTTGGATTTGGGAAGAGGGTTTTGGAGCTGTCCTTGTATTGACTGACAACCACAACCACAGGCTTTTCCTTTCCCAGAATTAACACCTCAGGTCACAGAGTCTGCAGCTGACCTCCACACAAGATCATATTTTAAATTTTATGATCTGGCGGGTTGAAATTAAACATTTGCTAATTACAAAGGTACTGCGAGTCATGCCAAAACCTCTTTTTGTTGTCTGGAGAGTTATAACAATCCTTTTCTGGCAGTTAGTTTTAAGATCATTAAATGATCCTCATTTGCAATATATTTGCAGAAGATTACAGCCCATCTAAATTGACCCTGAAGGAAGACTTATTTCATTAATGGGCTGTCCTGTGCTAATGCATAAAGCTAGAAAAATATATCTATTAAATTCTTAATGTGTAAATGATGTTTCTGGCTTTCTTCTTAATTACAAAGCAAAATGAGCCTGAAGTGCACTCCGTCTAGGAAAAAATGATCAATTTAATCCATCTTCCAAGAGAAAACTTTTTCAGCGAGTTCCAAAATCCCAGCTATTCTCAGCTAAGGTTGGAGCCTTATTGCTTTGTTCAGAAACACAATAAAATGTGCCAACACAATTTATTTTTTCCCTAGATTCCAATGAACGGAGCTTTTTCACGTCAGTTTGGTTTACTCGCTATCTGCTCGGTTTTGGAGGAAAAAGCTAATGCAAAACCTGGATGAGCAGGGCTTTGGAAATGAGTAATGCCAGGAGATTATGGGGTGATGGGGTATATGCAGAATATTAATACAGCCCATAGAAAGAGATTTACAGTACATACAGCTTTGCAGTGCACTCTCTGCACAGAACCACCTCACCGTGCTCTGCCTCTCACCACAACAGAGCTCCCAGACAAAAAAATCCTTACCGAGGTGCAGGTAGGGCTGTAAATACATAGCAATACTTTAGATGGGCAAAGGGAGGTAATAGGGGAGTGTGGGTTAAGTGAGTATCAGGAATTAATTTCTAAGTTAGCGTTACACTTGGATCAACCAAACAATGGGAAGTGTGGGAATGAGGGGCAGCACCGCAGACAGACTCCTGTCACTCTGAGCACCCCAGGGTCTCAGTGACAAATGTCCTATCCAGCTGACAAGTTTAATCTAAGATATGTCTGCTTTGGCCACACTGATGGCCGAGGACCATTTAAATCCTGTGTACTTTGGCATTTCACTCTCAGCTGATGACATTTTAAACGGTGTCCAGTTTACACAGCAGAGTAACTGTGTCATAATGGGGGGTTTCAAATGTCTGCAGATGCAAGTAAATGGCAGGAAGATCTTGCAGTGCATTTCCTGGAAGAAGCTGGTTCCACCTCTTCTAGGTTTTGAAGATATTCCTGTGGTTGACCATCGTGCAATAAAGGAAAGACTGGTCCTGCTAAGGAAATACCTCCTGTGTCCACCTCAGTATCTCGTGAGCCAGGGAAAAATAACAGGCCTCTTCCTAAGGTATGGAGTCTTCTTGGAGAAGGCCCCATTGGTGACTCCTCTTGCTTGTGTCAAGCTGCTCTGGCAAGAGGCTCTTTCCTGATTTTGGCTGCACAGAGAGCTGATTCCTTGGATTCCAGGGCCTCAGCTATCAGGAGTGAATACTCAATTTTTCCCATGATGTCAAGGAACAGGCACCAGAGAACCAGAGCACACCAGTCATTACAGGCACAGGCAACACAAGGGAGATCGCCAGAGGAACCAGAGGAACTGGGATCAGATTTAGACTGGAGACCTGGTGTTAGGTAGTGCAGAACATGATCCTTCCTAATGTATGGGTCTTCTTCACTAGCTGGTGGCTCCAGTTGTCCTGCAGAGTAGATCCATATGGAAGTGTTCTTTCCCCTTGGACACAAGATTTCCCCCCTCTACATCAGTCCTTTCCCTTCACAATAAGGTGTTTCCTCATGTTTTTCCTTCCAAACTCCTTGTGTCTGCCAACTTCTTGTGGCCACCACCAACGTGAACTGGAAGCAGCAACAGTAATAACAGCAGCCATAATACCAGACAACATCTTTCTCCTCTTCTCTTATACTGCTTTTTCCCACAGTTTTGGCACTGCAGAACAACTGCACCACTTGAACCTAAAAGTGACAAAGCTGTGCATGTTCTGTGCACAAAATGTTTTTAGGGGAACCAGTTCAGCTCCATTTGCTATTGGCCTAGCTTGGATTTGTGTTGATATCCATGTTGGGTTGATGTATCCATGATGGGTGTGGTGTAGGAATTCTGCTGTAGATGTGGTGGACTTGTGTCTGAATTTCCATTTCCCTTGCAGGCAAAGTCTGGTCCAACTGCATCCTCGAGAATATTAGGGATCTATGGGTCATAGATCTGCCAGGCTTTAATCCTTTCCATAAAAGCAGATATTTGAGGAATTTCTTCCTTCAGTTGAGTATTTATGTGAAATTCAGCACCTTCAAAATATAATTATAAAACAAAACCAAAGTTCTATCATTTTAGAGAGCAAAATCTTCTCCTGCTTTGAATTCAAGCCTCCTGAAGTCTCAGTTTTATTTCCAATTTATTCCCACTTATTATTGCTACCATTCCACTTAATGAATTTGATATTTAATACTTTATTCACACATTTTATTTTTGCACCAATTACAGGGGAGACAAGTACATTGTTCTTGCAGATTTCTGTAATCTTTGAGGCATTTTTTTCTCTTGCATTTTATTATTTCTTAAAAAATAACAATAATCTTGGTATTTAAAGATAAAAACAGCAGGAGCAACATTCTTTTAATACTAAGAGTATGATTAAATGAATATTTTCACTTCTATCTGCTAGAAAAACAAAAATGGTGGGAGAGCATCTTCAGTTTATGTCCTTGATGGGTCAAATGAAGTGTGTGTGAAACTAAAGAAGTCCCACTATAACCATGCCAGCGGAAATGAAAATTATACCGCTCGTACTAACAAGTACATTTCCAAAGGGGCTGGAGGTATTAGAAGACTCTAAACAGATGCCTCTGAACTTAAAATACACTTAATTCCAAAGGCTTGTCTTGTAATTAATTTAGCCAGCATAGAACCTATGAAGAGAATGCAGGACATAACACAACATTACTCAGCATCCCCAAACTTCAAGGAGCATAAAGATGAGTATTTTAATTTAAAAAAACCCCATTCACACTAATTTTTCACATGCATTTCCATCAAGACCATGGTGGCAAACATCAAGGAAAACATTCCCCAATTTATAGCTTAATCTCCTGCAAGAAAAATATCCACCTGCTATAAAAGGAAAGTGCACACATAAGCCACATCAAAAGGATATCTCTCATACTTTAGTTCCAGTTTTTATTCACATTAAGTCAGACTGGTGGTGTGTGAGTCCGTAAACAGCCTCTGGAGCAAGTGAAGCTGAGTCCTGACTGTTTTAGTAACACACCCTCAAACCCATGGCTTTAACAGGGCTTCTGTTTCACTGAGAACCCCCAAATCTCAGCTGTTCCCTGAGAACTCACAGCTGTGTTTTTGTAGCATTAACTGGTGTGCAAGGGGAGAGCAGGGTCACCAGCCGGGTGTCAGGGGATCTGAACCTCATGGCAGAAGGATGAACTCACTTGAGCTTCTGGTGCAGGTTGTACTGAGGTGCTGCTGCTCTGAGGATGTGATGGTGCCACAGAGAGGCTGCTGTTAATGGGTAGAGGCTGCTGCTTCTTCCTGTCTCCAAAGGTTTTTTGGCAAATCATTTCTCCTTCATCTTCACCTCCTCCCAGATGATGTTCAGCTCAAACAAGCCTGATGCCATGAAGCTCTGCGTGGGTTTGTGGTGCTTGTGTGTAAAGTTCTGTGACAGAAATTTATACATATATAGACATATATATATAAAATATAAACAAATATATATATACATAAGGGTGGTGAGACACTGGCACAGGTTGCCCAGAGAGACTGTGGAGTCCCCATGCCTGAAAGTGTTCAAGACCAGGCTGGATGGGGCTCGGAACAACCTGATCTGGTGAAAGGTGTCCTTGTCAGGGGATTTGGAATGAGATGATCTTAAGTCCCTTCCAACCCAACCCATTCCAGGATTCTATTATTCTATGAAATGACAGTTGCAAATAGATTTATAATTATCCGGGAAACAGTGCTGAGGATGTGGAGCCGTACTCCATCCTGAGCCAGCAAATATGGAAATAGTGTGTTTGCCTCTTTGCTCTTTCTGTAAAGTGGTAACAACGAATCATTACCAACATCTGTGCTTTATTAGGTTTTGGTGTTGTTAAGAACCTACTAAGGTAAATAAGAGAGAATCCTGCTTCTGAAAAAGTCCTTGCATCAGGCTCTCTTCATGCACAGCAGACCTTACTACTTGCCTTCCTTTAACCGTCCCACATTTTCTTCACTCTTTTCTTTTTTTCAGTGAAAATGTAGGGTTTTATTCTGCAAAACAGAATAGCAGATAATTACAGGAGGCTTTGAAATATTGTCACCATCCCAGTGTATTTAGCTGTGGTTAATTCCCTCCCACGATTTGAGGTCGACCTGTGGAAGTTACACCAAGAGAAACCCCCCCGGCCTTCTCTTTGCTTATATTGTAACATCAGGAGAGCCATCAATGCAAAGCTGCACTGAAAGACTGGTTTGCAGTGAAGACATAACTTTAGACAGCCATGTAATTTCCTTTTCATGTTGGTCCCTGACAAGAGACAATATGTTATAGTTCCAGGAATGGATAACAGGGGGAAGAGGGGAAGTGGGATAGCTTTATTTAAAAGTCCGTACAATCCCGCTTCATTTTTAAAACAGCTTTTTGGACTTAGCTTGGTACTGTGCTCAATAAATTATACTATTTTTCCAGGTTTGCTATCAGTTCAGTGACTAGTCCAGGGTGTTTCAAGACATCTGGTCTGGTTTCCTGGAGGATTATGATTAATAAATGCTGGCACACAAAAGCAGTGAAACACTTGTGCTCTGCCTTCCTTATAATCTCATATTTAAGATACATTAAGCCAAATTCTTTGCTGCTCATGGACCCTCTCTAACTTCGGTGATGAGTTTCTCATTGCTGTTTATAAAAAATGGATCTATCTGTTCCAGTCCAATCAGTTGTATTCAGATCAATAAAAGAGCACGATGCACTTCATTCAGTCTTCTTAAATTAATAATTTGCAGATTGCCTTTGGAAATTGGCTCTTGCCTTGGTTTAGGGAAATTTTGAGTTATGCACGTGTTAGCTCAGGGTAGAAGTGAGCAATTTGTTTTCAGCAAGTGCTGAGAGACAATGTATATCCAATTTTGAGCATTGGTAGGAAAACTCATCTTGTGGAGTTGATGGGGAATTACACTCATCTATATTACACCACCATTCACCTGTTAAATGTCTCGCTAGGCTCCATTTCCTGTCATCTGATTTCTTACTTATTTTTTATAAAAAATGTAAACTAAAATCCAGACTTTTGACCAGTTTAGATTGGTCAAATATTGCTCAGATATTTATAGGAATATGACCTTATATTTTAACTACCTCTGCTTTGAGCTTCCACTCTTTGCTTTCCCCTCTAAAATACATAATTTCCTTTAGTTTTGTGCCTTCTCCTGAAAAGCTTTGTGTTTGTTCTGGGGGAAAAATATTTGGAGGAAGTCTTAGAAATCCTCTACAGATATTTGGGTGATTGATAAGTGATAACAGAAAAATACCCTTGTAGGGACCTCGTCTGAGGATTATTCCCTTCCCTCCATTTCCCAGGTGACATTGTTCCCTCTGATGTCAGAGATTTCTGAAGTTCATTAGGTAACCCAGATTAAGACTTCTCTGTTCAGATGTTTCAGATGACACTATTATTTGCCATCTTTGTGGATGTTCAAGTACAATAAGCAGCCTAAATATGATCCATGAGCCAGTACTCCATCCCATCATTTGGATTCTATCTCCCTGTAGCCAGGAATAGGAAATAAAACTTGCAATCTGACTGTTTTCATTGTATTATTATAACAGAACAACTGTGAAATATGTAAGTGTTTCATGCCTTTAGTAATATTATGAGGAATATTACCACTATGTGGGGCTCCAGTAAATCCTGCAGAGCTCCAAATCATTGGGTTTTTAAAGGAATCTCTCATAATCGCCCCGGAATTCAATAAAACGTTTGTGGAATTAGATTGGTAGATGTGCATGTGTATGTGTGTGCATGTAAATCTTTAATATTTTATCCTTAATATGCATATAATAGCGGCTAAGAGCGAATGTTCTCTTCTGAGCGAGATAATTTCGTGGAGAAGAGAACAGGATTTTTACTGGATTGGTGTTCCTGCGATAAATCATCTTCTATTGCTGCACTCCTGAAATTAGCAGCTGAAATGGCATTCCACCCTGAGAGGCACAATATTGGCAAATTAAATTCATTGATAAACATGGCCTTGCTTATGATTTTATTTTTCCTAACCAGGTATTTTGCAGGAAAATATACGTCTTGTGTTTACTTCTGTTTGTTAATGCTTTGATAAATCAGACATTTTTAGTATTCTATCAATGGCAAAAGTCTAATTGCCTTATTGTATTCTGATTTATTTCTTTCCTTACTTTCTTTGCATCTGCAGCCCAACAAATGAGTCTCCAAAGAGATATATGTTATGATACAGTGTCAGTGAAATTAATCCTGATCAATTTTAAAGTTCACATTTTTATTTGATGACTTTCCTGGGAATCACTAAAACTGGGATTGACTCGGCCTCTTTTTGTTGGTTAAATATTGTTGTTTGAGAACACTGGATCCAGCAGCAGAAATCTCATTGTAATTTAACAGTTCTGTGTCTGGATAAGAGAAAAGTGATACAATTAATGATGTTTTACTAATTAATAGACACCAAATCCTGCTCTTTGCTGACACCAATAATGGTGAAGTGTTACCTGCCTGGGAACACCTCCCCTGTGCCAGAGGTGCCAGCCTGAGGTCCCTGGGTGTAAGTACTGTAGCAACATAAATACTTATGGCTTTCTAAAAACCACACTCTCTGTTTCCTTCAGGATCTTCAGTCCTGCAGCTCTTGTGAACACATTATCTCCAGAAGAAATTGGAGTTTTAGGTTATTACGGGTAAACAGAGAGGGGGTTTATTCTCATTTTCCCCCCCCGGTTTTTTATTGAAAAATAGTTTGTTTCTCAATTTGTAAATGCTTCCACATCTAGATCAGCATTAGAAAATGCTTCTATAGCATAACAATTCAGAAGTATAAACCAGACTTTTATTAAGGTAGGTTTTGGAGAGATTTTATATATTTATTGTCAACGGAACTCGGGTTTTTTTCAGGTATTCATGGTAGGCTTTTGACCCAAAGGAAACAAAAGCTTTACTGTTTTGGTTCTGTGATTCCTGCCTTCCCTAAATCAAAGAGGATGGGAAAGTACCAGAGTTATTGCTATCAAAAAGGAAATAATTATATTGCCCACAGTGCACAACAAATCATCTCCTAAGCCCTTCTCCCCACCCTACCTGGGTGAAGTTTAACCAGCATAACCAGCTTCTGTGAGGAAAGCAGATTTTTATTTTTTTTCTTTATCGTTAATGTCAAACAAACATTTATTTCAGGTGCAAAGCCTCAGGATATGTTAGTGGAAACAGTGGCACTGCTGTTCTATTGCTTACTGCCCACTAAGTGGGTGGGAAAAGGGTACCGTGACCCTTTTACCCTTCCCACCAGTCTCCCTAACAGCTTTGGCCTTCGGGTCAGCTCAATTTCCCCTCCACTGAGTGGCCATTACTGGGCGAGGATGTGATAAATGCTTTTTGGAGGGGACGGCAGCGCCGGCAGCGAAAGGAGGGAGCCGGGCCCAGCTAGACCGAGCCTAGAGACAGATAGACTCACATGCTGAGCGCCTGTTCCCTAGCAACACAGCCGAGCTCACCAAAAAATGAATAGACCCACAAACAAAAATGAAAAGGAGATAAAAAAGAGTAAAAGTCTATGGGGCTCAAAGGTTAATATTCCTCTATCTAATAACTTAGTTTCAGAAAATTGCATTTTAACCTTTTCCAAGCATCCAGGAGAGAGATTTCTCGGAAATTAAATTAGATCACATTTGTATGAAATGGGGGGAGAGAAATTAAATGCAGAATTTATTATTTTTTCCATCTTCCTACCCAGTATTTCTGCAATTCCTTGTATTTTCTGTTGACTGCCACTGCAGCACTCCCCAATTGGTGCAGAGCTATTGATGGCTCCAGAGTGAAGTGCTATGGTATCATTTTGTATTTTTTGGAATTTTCTCTTGGGGAAACGGGAAATCTTGCCCAGCATGGAATAGACCCTGTATCCTCTCTGTAGTCCACATCCATGCGACACCTCTCAGAGAGAAGGCACAGCGAGAGACACCTTGAATGTCACAAAGCAAAGGCCTGGCTGAAGCAGGAATGAGACCTGGGACTCGTGGTTTCTGGCCTGGGAGTCTCCCTGCTTCTTGTGACATTGCCATTCCTGCCCTGCATTAACATCCATGCCAGACTTGGAGCTGGTGGGATGCCAGCCCCCACCCCAGGTAGAAGTGGTCTAAAATCTGGAATGCCCCAGGAATTGTGAATGGAGCAGCCCGTGGCAGAGAAGGCCTGTACTCCCAGGAGCACCTCCTTTAGTAAATAGTTTTGCTTACCCTGATCTGTTTTCATTTGGACAAACAAAACTCTTTCAGATCAAATAACTTGTGTAGAGCTGAAGTCCATGTCTATCAACTCCCTTCCTGATCCAGGCAGATGGAGCTTCTAGCTCCACAGGGAACCATTATAAATTCCCATTTTATTACATAAGCCTTATTTAAACCTCTGTATCCAAATTCCTGCTCCAGCTACTGTGGTGTAAATCTGGAGTAACTCCACGTGTTCCTGGGGGGTTATTTTAAGTCTGCAGCAGCTCACTGGGGCAGGATCCAGCCCGTGAATTCCTTGGCTGCCAGGGAAATCCAGGGAAAGCGATTGTTCTATTTGTGTCATGGCTGTTATATTTAACTTCACAACAGAATGCCTTTAAACTTTACTGCCATCTTTAAACCAATGAGCTGTATGGTTAACTAATTTTCCTGTGCACTGTATAATCCAGGATCGATAACGCTGTTTCCTCACATAATATATTTGCTCTCTTCCACTCATTCTGTTCATATATATCCTATAATTACAAATACTGAAATTTATGGAGCATGTAAACCCGTGGTTTAAATACAGGAGATCACTCCAGTTGGGATGGTTGCTATTATTTCATATATTCCAATCAACATCTCCCATTGGATTGCTGAGCAGCTCAGCACCTTCTGAGCTGGTGGGAGAGGCTGAGAGATGATAAGAACCACTGGAGGCTTTGTGGTGGCAGGGGAATGATGCTTCAGCGTGATCCTTGCACTCCTACAATGGGAACCAGGAGACATATCCAGATTTTCCTTCACTTAGGAAAAAAATTAGTTTGCCATATCATAAAGGCCATCATTTTATATGGCACTGTGCTAATATCTTATTACTGGCTTCAGAAGGGGCAATCACATACTTGATTCGAGCTGTTTCCCTATTTCTTTTTCTGCAATGATACAGACAGTAATGAAAGGGCCAGAGCTAATTAAAAGACAATAATTTCATGAAGGGGTGGTGATGATGATGAGGCAATAAACTGTGAGAACAAAGCTTGAGGGGTTTTAATGACTCATCAACCCCTTGATGGGAATTTAGCCTTACAATCACTATCCATTTATAATGATCAGTGATATACCTTCCTTAAGAGTAGGAAAAACACTCTGCTGGTGGTGTCTGTCCCTGGTACCCCATGCCCAGTGGTCCCCGTGCTTCCAGTGTCCCCAGCACTGCCAGGCTGCCCTGCTCAGAGTGCTCCAGATATCCTGTGTTCATTTATGGCACTTGGAACTCCTGCTGTGTCCGAGCCTCGAGATATTCAAGGGACAGTGTTATACCAGTTGTGTCTGGATGTGACTTATCATGGATACAAGGATGAGGAGCCACATTAGTGGCAAGGATGTCCTTCTGAGTGCGGAGGGGGTTGTACTGCACACAACCAGTGCTCTGAGACAGTCCTACTGCAGGATGTGGTTACAGAGCCAAGAGGTTAATTAGGTTAAATTCATCCCTAGAGCAGGTTCTGTGAGAAAAAGTCCCATCTTCCTCTTTGGTGTGGGATTGTCCCCAGCTGGGTCTCTGGACAGTGGGATTTGGGGCAGTGCCAGATTCCCACATGTGCTGCAGCTTCAGGTTTAGGTACAAGAGTCAGGAGCAGAGCTTGGATGTCGGTGCCTGTTTAGAGTGAAATGAAAGCAGCAGGGAGAGGATAGAGAAAATGGCCCCTGGTAGAGCCTTTAGCCTTATTTTTCTTCAGTGAGATGATGTCAAAACTCTGAACAAAAAATACACAATGAACCAGTGAAGGAAAACCTCACATTTTCAGATCTCTTTCTTTTTACAAGCTCTGTTTGGTTCTTCTCTCGCTCCTGAATTCCCTGATGCCTCAAAGACACATTTGTGCAAGGGAAGGAGTATTTCTTTGACCTTGCCATCTCGAAACTGAAAACACAACAACATGTATATTAAGAAAGAAGAAAAGGAATCTCTCCGTACCCACTGGACACACATCTTTCCCCAGAGAAATGACCAGAGGACAGATAACATATACTTCATGTGCCATTGGAGGCACCCAGATACTAATGATTAATAGAACAGAATGGGTTATGTTACACAGCAAATCCACCCCACTATAATTAAGAACTGCTCCCTCTGACACTGGGCTGCTTCCATCTCTCTTCCTTCTGTCCTTCTTCCCTGTTGTTTTTTGCCTTTCTCCCACTCTTTTTTCCCTCATTCTCTCTGTTACCCCAGTGCCTGGTTATGCACTGTCACCTAATGACCAACTATTTCCACTTACAAGTCCCTCTCAGCTCTTTTCTTTGGGGTGTTTTTTCCCCAGCCATTACCTGCCCTTCTCTTCTCCCTTTTCCACCATTTCATCACCTTCCTCTTTTCCTTTATTATTTCACCTTGACAAGTATATTTCTCTGTAATTTTTATAGGCATGAGAGATCTATACTGTGTATTTTGATTGGAAGTGAGAGACTTGCTGGAATTGTGTTGTAGTTTGTCCCATGTATTATGGCTCTTAAATGCCTCTGAGTCCTCTGATATTGCCCCAGGCTCTCTCAGCCTCTTGGACCAATTTTATTTACCTTTCTCTCCACTGGCTTTTAAATGAGCAGCCTGTCACTGTCTGCTTGGATCTCTTGGCCCCTGTGAGATGGTGAGGTCTGGAGGAGCAAGAATCTGGGGCAGAGTAATAAAATAAAGATATGTCCTGATGGTAATTTAGAGAGATTTTGGATGAATGCTTTCCCAAAAGTTTTCTAAAAGGATCCTTCTATATCCATCATGTCAGATACACGGAGAGAAAGGTAGGACCATTCTGAGCAGTCATAATAGAGTTATTTATATTCTGTTCTGAAAGTAAGATTCCAAGACATAAAGCATATTTCACTACGTAAAACATACTGCACAGAAATGCTTCCAGTCCTAATGTTTTCATCAAAGTGATGTGATTATGTTCAAAATCCTGTTTCCTAATACTAATAAAGAGAAAGGATCCAAACTCTCTAGAATTCAGATGGTCCCATACAGGTTGTGAAACTCACCTGTGTGTCCTTTATATACCCAGAGCAGCAGCTTGAAGGACTGATTATTGCAAATGGCAAATGAATTTACTGCACGTGTCTGAATTTGGAAGGCAGGTTGTTTAAACTCTGTGTAAGAAGTCTGCTTTCCTTAATGCATCTTAAGGTTTTTACTAATAGTCAAGCTCTAAGTGGTTGTGCTGATTAAATTGGTGCAATCTCCATGCCAATGAAACTATATCTGCCTTGCTTGCATGTACAAGGATGACTTGAGAGTAAATTAGTGTTCATTCTTGATTATTTCATTTCTGTACATTCTCCTGTGTTAGAAGGGGGGAAAAGCACGCAAAAATACTTCCAAGTGAGTTATTCTGTCTCTCATTATCATTCATAATTTGCCTTTGCTATAATTCACATTCCTTCACAAAATAGCAACATATTAGTTAGATCTTTTAATTAAACCCCCAACACCTGCAGGTGAGAAAACACAGATGGATTCGCTCCTCCATGGAAACACTCAGTTCCATGTGAACTGGCCACAGAGCCAAGGAGAGAATAGGTGTTAGAATAACACTCTGCTGCTCACAGTGACTCCATTCATTTCTCCCCAAACAAACATACCTGGGGTGTGTGCACAGCTTGTCCCACAGCTTAACCCTTTGCTCTCCTCTCGTCAGCTGCTACCTCCGCCAGAGACAGGTTTGGTTCTCAAAATGGCACCAAAAAACACCTTTGGGAGTTAGATGTGAGCTTTGGATTTCTCGCTGTGCCAAAAAGAGACTTGTATGGTTCCTGAATTTCTCTCTTTCTGGCTGGCTTTTTCCTTTTGTCCTCCTGCTGTTCTAGAACCACGAGTCAAACTCAAATTCATAACTTGCTGATCTCTCTCTGGCCATTGCAACACGAGGATGCAGGACGCAGTAAAGCTGCTCACTGCAGTGTGCACATATACCCATACCTGTATAAAATTATCTGCATTTATATTTCTATATTCGATACATTTATCTATATATTCTGTGTAGAAAAATCTTGCTCACCAACATCCCTGTTGAATAAGCAAGTTCTCCAGCACACTAGTTCCTACTCCCAGGGAGCTCCCAGTTGGGAGTTGCAGCGCTATCCTACTATATTAACTGGTTTTCCATGACTATTACCATTACAATTAAGAACTAAAACTAATGGCTGTATTACTGAGAAATTTGAGGGAACAGATGAGAGCAAAGTTATATTTTAGGCAAATGAAGCTGGTAAAATGTTAATTGTCCATATTGGACACCATAACATTCTGGCTTGTTAAAATTGACATAATTTATTTTTCTTTTTAAACTATATTAATGGTTCTATCAAAGATGATAAATGTAAGGAAAACTGTATTTTTATTGCTCCATAAGAAAACAATGTGAACAGAGCATTGTTTGAGTTTTGAAATCAAGCACCCAAAACTGAGGAATAACGTGGAAGTAGCAGAGGTTACTTGAATTCCGGAGAGTTTTTCCATGTAGTCTGACAGAATTTAGATCGAGACCAATATACTTCACATTATGTTATAGGTAGACTTTAAACTTGAAGTATAACCAAAGGCCAATTAGAAGTACATTTGCAGGACACGGAGAAAACAACTTCTCCATTTCCATATACTCGTGTAACTCATTTATAAGTTATGTTTGGATTATAATTCACACATTGTACAGATATTTTTAATGTAGTATTACCCTTCCTACAGGGTGCAAAAGACAATCACACAGCGTGATGCTTTGAGGATTAGCAGGAAGAGGAGATGGGGAGGAAGGAGGTCAGGCCTGATGGACTAAAGGGCTGGAGAACTACCAGTGAGGCACAGAACGTTGTGTTTTCTGTGCCTGGGTGAAGGTACAGGGCCAGGCCAGGGCTGGAAAGATGAGATTTGTGGTCAGTGATTTGGTCCTGGGCACAAGAAAGGAACTTAGGGGAACTGAGCAAAGCTGGAACAGCATCTGCCTGGTCAAGACTTAAAGGAAGTGATTCTTTCCACCTGAGTCCCAAAGCATCCCTAATGGGAGAAGCCTATGAGTATTCTTTGAAAGAGGAGAAATTTCACTCTCTTTAAAATGAGTGTTACACGAGAACACAGTGGTCAGAGCTCTTTGCTCAAGAAGTTGAACCCAATCCCTCTCCAAACCCTTGGATTCTGTCCTGAACCTCTGCCTGGACAGGAGTTTCCCTCTCTGGGGATCAAACTGAAGGGTTTCTTATTAAAATAGACATGAGCACTTAGAGAGGGTTGGTGTTCCAGCTAAGGCTGCAGTGCATGAGCAGCGCCAGAACTGCCTCTGGTTTGTAAGATTATGTGTGAGAATATTCCCCAGAGGAAGTCATGGGAAATGCCCCAGAAGATTCACAAAATTGTGTTCCTCTGACTTAAAGTTTCACCAGGCTTTACTATAAACTCAGGCTTAGCATATACTTTAGTATTAGTAATAACTTATGTTCTCTACAATTTGTATTTACACATTAATTTTACTTTTATATGGACATATTAAAGGTATGTGGAGGTATGAACTCTTGTGCTGCTCTTGAGGTATTGATGGTTAAGAAGACACTTTTAAACTTTAGATTATCTAATAACAAATAGAAGAACACTGTACACTATGATGGGATTGCTTACTAAATATAAAATGTTTGGCTTCTACAGTTCTTGGAGAGGATTCTGATGAAGTCTGTTGTGGTGCTTATTTCTAATCCCAATTATAAATACATTCCACCTACATATGGCCTATAAAAACCATTTTGTACCCTTTCTTACCCAGCCAAATGGTATTTCAGGTGTGTAAGTTTTATATGTAATTTATTTCCATACAAAATTAAAAACACTGAAATGTTTTGTTTAAGATGACCAGGGAGAGGAACTGAAAGGTTTGGACAGATAGCAAAAACTAAAAATGGTATTTAAAATAAATCCTGTTAATTTGCTGAATATTTTTACTCTGTTAGAGATTGAACATGGTGGTATTGGATGTCTTGTAAATATTGTGAAAGGGTTGCTAAAATACAGATTTTTCTTTGGCTCTTTTGACAATTCAGGTTCTCTCTGTAATTTACCCCACTGGGCTATGTCTGTCTTTGACATCCTTCTGAGTTTGTAGTGTGGGAGCAATCACTGGCCACATCCTAACTCCTGACCTGGATGAGACAAAGACCAGTCACTTCTTTTCTCCCTTGCTCTCTTCTCTGGATTCCCGTGGAGGGAACCCTGGGTGCACACTCTCCAGAGGGCTCCTCCTCTGGGTGACCCACACACCCAAACCCTGGTCATGCTCAAGCAGGAGCGTGTCTCAAGACATTCTTCAGGTGCTCCAAACCAGCACAGCTCCCTCAGAGCTCTATTTGCTGACATCAGTGCAGATTTCATCCCGGTCATCTTCCCTTCTTGTCCTCTCTGAAACCTGTGGTCTTTCACTCATACCCAAAGTTCCCCACAGTGTGCCAGTGGCTGCACAGTAAATTACTGAAGTTGACACTCCTCTCTCTGTCCTGTTATGAACTTGCTTTTCCCTGTTTCCATCACAACCTTTTTATTAGGTGGTGAGATATGATGTTTTGTGTCTGAAAACGTTAATGAGACAGGTTGAGCACCTTCAAGCAAGAGCATGAAGGAGGGTGAAATGAGGTGTGAATCTGTGCTGAAATTTGGGAACTAACATACTCAGTATACAGTTATAAAGAAAAGGGGGGGGAAATTGTTTTCCAAGCATTGACTTGTCATTTTTTTATTCACTTTTCTAGCTAATTACAAAAGAATTCCGTAGGAAGGACTTCCAGGAGAGGACGAGGGTGTCTCATCTGTGCCAGGCACTCGGCAGGAGCATGTGAGGAGTGAACTCTGGCCTGCTCAGTCTATTTAGCAAGCTCTGAGATGTGTAAGTACATTATCTGCAAGGCTGGTAAAGAGCGCTCAGGGAGGATTTGTGGGTCTGTGGGAAGGACAAAGAAAAATGTTTTCTAATAAATTATTCACAACCTCACAATCCCTTTTGGGCAGGTTGTTGCTCTGTTTGCCCCAGTGCTTCCCGGCTCCTCTCTCCGCATCCACACGCGCAGTTTCTCACCTCCAGAGAGCAGCAGAGATCTCAGGCAGGCTGCTGCAGCTAATGGTGGCAATTAATAACTTGTCATAATCCCGAGGATGGAAGGGAGGGCTCACCATCAGCAGTCAGGTCATGGCGCTTCTGTAAAGCAAATGAGGTGCAGGTGTTGTCCAGATTTAAGAGCTTTGCTACACTCTCGGTGCACTGCAGTGCCAAGCCACAGCCAGAGCATCACCCTACAGGTACATAACTTACTGTACTAGTTTTCATGCTCCAGGTGCACACACATTATCCAGCCTTCCCCCCCTCCACCGCTGTTCATTAAGAATCCTCAGAACATTTCAATAAATCATAACACAGAGCAGTTAATTCCAAACATGTAATTGCAGCGTGCCTTTGGATTTGCATACACGGGGCAGAGCACTGAAGCTTTATTTTGCATTTGTAAACAGAAACGTGTTTGCAAGAGAATGTTGTTATCTTTGCCTTTTAATTGAAGTTGTGGATAAATAGCTTGGCTACCTCACAGCAGTTCAGGTCCATGTTCTCTATTCAAGCTTGAGAAAATGAAACCTCATTACGCCTTTCGTTAAACAACAAACTACAGAATCACTTATTTCCAGACAGCTCAGTTGGCTTTGCCTTTTTCCGTTCCTGTGGGTCAGTTCTGCTTGAAATGAACCAAGTTTACAAATCTCTACTGGTTTGTACACTCCTATTATGCAGAGTAGGTTATGCATTTGTAACTGTCAGGCAGTCAGGGTGATCCAGCATTCTCATCTGACCCTATTCATTTCAATGGGTGCGTCTTGTTGACATTGATTCATGTTATAACTTATGTCGATGCATTATAATCCCTTTGTGTCACCCCACTGGTTATTTCTACTAAAATGTTGTGAATAAATGCTGGCAATAATGGTCAGCAGGATCTGAAGCTGTTTTAAGGGATGTGGAGTCCACCTGAAGTCCCGGGTCAGTGCTTTACTCTGGCTTTTTCTCTGGAAGACAATTAACATGCAAAGTATCCTATTCCTGTGCATTTGCATGGCAAAGTGTCTCCTGGCTTATTAATAATTTGGGGCTGTGCATTCCAAATGTATATTGCACTCAACTAAAGGGATAAGTAAACACCATTATGCATGCATGTAGGTCTTTATCAAGGTGTGGTTGATAATGTTTTAAAGCAGAACTATTTCTCATGAAAATAGCTCCTCTTAATAGCCTCTGTCTCTCTATTGTGCTTCTTAGTGAAACATAAATCACTAATATGTTTTCAGCTGCAAACTACTCTCTTTTTCCATTGTATTCACAGATTTAGTGGCATTTCAAATAGATAAACACAAGCAACATCTATCAACACTACAAAAAGGGGGCCTTAATCAAAGCTCCAGGTCCCAGGTCTCAGCATCTCCATTTACCTTGAGATAAATCCATTGGTGTGACCACCACTGCACAGGGTGACAAATCACCCCAGTCAGCTGAGCAGTGCAAGGGCTTATTGGCCTTTCTTTAAGTGGTCTTACCCTTCAATGAAAAGGATGGTGCTTGTCAAGCAGGGCCAGATTAAAGTTAGACAAAAAGAAATGATCTGTTATTAGAAAACTCCGATTGAGAATCACAAAACAGGAAAGAAATATGAATAAGAATTTACAGTGAGGATGCTCCCCCCACCTTTTCTCATCCTCCCCCAAGCAGAAATTAACTTTAATTACTTTCCCAGCTTAGCACATGATGAATGTCAAGACAACGAGGCATTAACATTAAATAAATAGGTGGCTTTGGGAATGTGCCTGTTGGAGCAGGAGAAGGGGAGCCTGTGCCTGGTTGCTGAGCTGCTCCAGCTCAGGTGCGGTGGAGAGCATTCCAAGAATGCTTCCTTTAGATGTGTTAGGACTGCTTTTGCTGGATACAGCACGGGATGGCTCTGAGGAGATCCATGCCATCACCTGTTGGGAGGCAGCACCCTGTGCATGGATCTCTGGGAATGAAAGGATTAGGGTTCAATGGGAGGAGAGCAATAGATGCCTGAGCAGAGTCTTATCTGGGTTGGTCAAAGGCTCTTGATGCTTCCAGCCCATGTTCTGGCCTTGTTTACAATGACACAACTGCAGAAGCATCAAAATCTCCTATCAAGGTTGGCCCTTAGCATTTTAGCTCACGTAGTTTCTAAAAACAAACTTGAGGTTTAAACCAGGTATATGCAGATAACCTAAAGCCTCCTGAATGTCATTAAATTATCTCAACAGATAATGAGCAAATTTTTCCCTCCAGGAGCCTCGTGTTCTGGTGATCCACATAAATGTGTTTAAAGTCTCTTAAAAATCCTATTTATAAAAAGAAAACAAGTGAAGAGACAGCAACTGAAAAATTTCAGAGCCAGCACACTTGGAAAATTGAGCAAATATTTGCCCATCCAATTGGTTTGTTTGCCAAAGAAATTCACAGTGAGGGCCTAGTGAGGTAGTGAGAGGAAAAATTACTCATATTTAGATTTTTTCATAGGATCAATGTTTATGGTTGGATGGGTGGGTGGTCATGGGGTTTTGTTTATTTTTTCCCCAGCACTGATATTCATGCATTTAAAATGCACTCAGTTTCTTGTGACTTGATAGACCACTATAGAAAGATTAATTTTCTGTAATCATTTGATTTGATAAATGTCTACACAGCCCAGCATAAGTTTATTTTCTATTTATCCTGATCCTGAAATTAGTTGCTAAGGGTACTCAAGGGAAACACTTCCATAATTATAAATAGATCCTGACAACAGACATTTCCAAATGTAATAACGTAAAATGGTTATATTTCACATCAGAACATAAAATGGCACTGGTAGGGACACACAAAGGAAGTGTTGCTCCTTTCCTTTGCATAGTGCTGTGCTTAAATAAACATGGTGTTTGCAGGCCAAAATTTCAATAGCATATGTTCTTCATTAATTATTTTACTTTTTTTATGGTGTAGACAGTAAGACAGAGAGAAATTAAGGGACTTGTACAAGAGGACAGTGGAAGTGAGTAGCAGAGGTAGAAAAAGGTCAAGGCTTCCGAACTCCTTAAGTGGAGAGAAAACTGTGCTGTGCCAATTCGTGGAGTAATCCAAAATTAATGTTTGTGTTGGTACCTGAAAAGCCCAGGGAAACCACAGGGGATGAAAGATGGGGTTCAGGATTACTTCATGGTGAAATTACTTGGCTTCACTTTCATCAGCAGGGCAGGTTTGTACCATAGGAATAAAGAGAGGGTAGGAAAGTGCTTTGAAGAGGGACAGCACATCATGGAGGTAAGAGTCCTTGACCATAATCCTCAGCACAGACAATTAAAAAGCATCATCTTTAAATGCCTTTCAAAGACAGTGCAGCCACACTGACTGTGGTAGCCCAGATATAATAAAATATCCATTTAAAGATACCAGTTGTATAGATATAAAAGATCAAGTAATGCTCAGAAGTTAAGAGAACATAATAATTATCTGATAAAATATCTACTATACATAGGCATAGCCTTAAACTGCCATGGTGATTGCAGAGTAATTTAATATAAATTGATTAAGTACATTTTTACTGATGCTTAAAGACTAGTCATAGCACGGGAAATGATGTTTTGTTATCAGCTGCTACTAAACACATGGTATTTGCTGGAGTAAATCCAAGTGTAGGCTTTAAGACACATTATTTAAAGGGTTTGCAGCTGCTCTTCCTGCACTCCAGGTTGAACACAGTTACCAAACATCACAGGAGGATTTTCCAAAACCAGGGGGGTTTGTCACCCACAGGGACTGAGCACACCTGGGTATGACAGAACAGCAGAGTTGACCCAGCCTTCAGAAGCAAACCAGTTGCTTTCACCAGTATAAACAGAGGAGAATCCTCACATTCCTCATTCCTGTAGGAATAAATCCTTTGCCTATGGGGTGATTAAAGACAGCATCTCGTTTGAGGCAGAGCTACTGAAATAAAGATCACTCCAATTTACATCTCCTAAGAAATCTCCTCTTGATCTGCAAATAAGGGAACCTCAGGACAAGCATAACCTGCTAGATCATTAGGTTATTTTCTATTAGGAAAATGGCATGAATTTTATTAAAATCTAACTGTAAATATTTATGCTGATAGAAACCCCACTGTTGTTGTTATTATTCTTTTTATTGTAATACCTTAGAAGAGATGGAAGATAATTGCAGGATTCAATAGGTCACTGGAGGTAAAGAGGGGGATTTTTCTGGAGTTATCGTTGCTGAATACAAACTGCAAGCAAAGGTATGAGGATTTTTTCAAATCTGAAAAGTCACTATTTCTCTTTCAAAGAGGAGAACATATTCTCTTTTAAATCTTTAAAGATCATCTGTTCTGCAGTGCCTGCAAATCATTACTGTTTCATACTGGTTTGCCAAGCGAGGAGCTCAGCTATCCATTTTCCTGCTGAACTCTTTCTGTCTTGGCTCACACCCTCACCTTCCCTGCTTTGTTCATCCCCACACTCTGTGCAATACTCTGCCCTGGTAGTGAAAGTGGAGTGTTGAAGTACTGATATAAAACAAAGTGATAAAAATTGCAAATCTTGTCTTCTGAAACCCAGAGTTTGACTCAACAGCCCTTTCTGAACTGAATGTGAAGAGGAGAGAGATTTTGGCACACAGTCTCAAACTCACACACAAAACATCGACCATGAAGAAATGCCATTTACATGAAAATAGCATGAGGTTTCTGGACTTTTGGAGTAAATATTCAAAGACAGAGCCCCAGAAATTAGGAATCCTCACTGGATGGAGTAAATTGGGATTTTATGTTTATTGGTAAAATAAATGTTCATTCTTTATATAAATCCTAAAGAAGGATGTTGCCTCTTCAGTTTTGCCCAACTGCTTTAAAATGGAATTAGGAATTTCTGACAGTTACAGTAACAAAACGTAGTCAATTTGTTTTAAACAAAAAATACTAGCGTAGCATCTGAGTCAAATCCATAGCTGTATACTATAAAATACTTGTAACTCTATAGTTTAGTCACTGTGTAAGACCAGAGTAAGCAAAAGCACACTGTTGTAAACTGAACTCCTAAGGGGCTTGGAAAGTCGCTCTGGCAAAATATTGGGCAGAAAAACCTTTAAATTTCTCTCTAGGATTTTTTTGATTCTTGCTGTGTGGAATGGGGGTTGAACTCTCACCTCAGTGACTGATGAGTCATTAATTCACGTTTGTAAAGCACTGTGATCTTAGAGGTCTTTTCCAACCAAAGGATTCTATGAAAATTAACACGGTTAGCAAAATGTATTACAAATAGGAGTATTGAGGGCAATTTCATAGTTAACTCATGTTTTTATTTAACCTGTAAAATTCTTCTGTTAGGTCTGAATTTCAGTTTCTTCCAGCTAGGGATGGACAGCTCCTTGTTTTCCTCACTCCTTAAGCACTTTGTTGGCTGTTTGGGTGGTGTTGAATTTTACCAGCAGACTATTCCAACTGTTGTTGAAAATCACAGGTTGTCAACAAACGCTTGAGGCCAGACTTTTTTATTCTTACAATTTCTTTACTCCAGCAGTATCCCATCCAAGCCGTGTTTACAACCACCTTACTTTCTGCAGCTGAGTCACTGTTTTTTAGTGGAGCTCTTTGCAAGCAGCAGAAACTTCAGGGCAATCAATATGGCTTTCAACCCGGCCATCGAGAGTGCTGGAGATATTTAGGTCATTAAATGGCAGTGGACAGAAGTAAAAGCCCATATCTCACTTCATTAGCAGTAAAGATGCTGTTTAGTTTTATTTGCTAAATCACACAACACACATAAACTGCACGGGAGGGGTGGAAAACTGAGTCAGCAAAAATCCCGTGAGGTGCCAAAGCCAAGGCATGGCCAAATTTCTGTGATCTCGGTGCTCAGTGCAAACTTGTTTTATTGAATTTTACTTTTATATGCCATATTAACATCTCATTTGCATACAGATTGTGCTCCATCTTTACTCTAAAACCGCACTGTCAGCAGTTCTCTTGTGCAGACAAGGAGTGGCACAGCAGCATTTAAACACTCTTGTTAAATTTTAAAGCAAGATGCAGAAGGTTTTGGTCAATCTGCTTTGTGGGTTATCACATCCTTTGCCTTTTCCTCCACAGTGGTAGCTGGGGGTTGATTTTATTTATTCCTTTCAGGATTGTTCAGATGCGCATATCTAAATATTTCAGCTACTCCAGGCATAGAATCCCTAGCAAATCCAGTGCTCTTCACATCAGGTTTCCCTGCTAATGCTCCTGCAATTCTAATTGTGGAAGCAGCAGCACAGGTAAAGCGCTGTCGGGGCAGTGGTTTTGCCACGATGTTCTATTTACTAGAGGAGGTAAACACTTCATCTCTTATTGTTGTTACTCTGGTGGAATTGTGTTAGAGTCAAACGGAGAGAAAACAGAGTGTTGAGCAGAATCAAATGTAAATACATCCAGCAGAAGTACATACATACTCTGTGGTAGCTGTATAGTAGTACATTACCATAAAACAATTTTTTCTCTATGAACACAGAAAATTCCCAGCTGCCTTAATAATTATTTCAGCAATCAACTTTTAATTTATGAGTTCTAATAATTCTATTCTGAGGCTAAACAAATAAACACACCTACCAGGCACTAGAGAACATGACAGAAATCACAGTGTAGTATTAACAGTTGGTATTTGCCATGCTGGAATAACAGAGAGAGTGATAATACATAAACACATACAGTGAATATTACTTGGCAACTGTTTGTGGTGTAACTGCCCTTATGTGATCACACCTGGTGAAAACACTGGAATTTGTGGGTGTTGTAGTTAGTGTAGACAGGTAGCAGTGCAAGCCATTACCTCTTGTACTGTCACTAAGTGGATAAAGCAAATAAGATGAATATGTTAAGGAAGTTGCAGAGCTGCATCCCCAAAATTTGAGTTTCTGGAGGCTCAGCCTGGCCCTGCACGTGGCATTTAGTTATGCTAAATACAGCCAAGGCTTGGCTGCAAGCCAGGCCCAGCTATTGTCCTTACAATGCGGGATCAGTGGTTCACCTGCAGGATAACAAACCAACTGCTAATGAGAGTAATTAGGAGCCTTGGGGGTGATTTATACATTTTGTCACTGTACAAGCAGTGTAAATGCTGAGGTTTGCAAAGATAACAATTACTGGTTCAGGTGATGATCCTTTCATCAAAGACCGACATCCGATTTTTAACTGTTGAAATTCAGAACTGGCTTAGTAGAAGTAGAATTGTAACTATAAGTAGAAGGAATGTATCCAAATATTTGTCTTAATTCAGCTTTGAGTATCAATCCATAACCCAAAAATCACAAAGGGGCAAGACTGTAGAATGGGATAACTCTAAATTGGTGATTATTTACAGATATCTAAAGGTATAGGTTGTATTGTTTATATACTAATATTCTTGCAGAGACAGAGTAGAAGTACAACTCTTAATAAAACTAACTGCTTTTTGTCTGAGTATCTTAAATATTAGCGAAAAAAATCTCTTTGTGGTCTCACATTGTTACTTGCAGAGTTAATGCAGATCAGGTGATAACACTCTCAGCACAAGTCTCTACCCAAATTGTCCGTAAATTCACTATAGTTATTGGAACTCCTTGCTCCTCTCAACACAGCCATTGTTTATTCTGAATTACGGTTGTGCAGACAAGGTGTGTTACTGAGAGCACTGTCACTGCCTGGTTTGACACAGGTAGGATTTGAATTCTTTTTTGAATTCCTTTTTCCTAAGATCTTAATTTTGCCACCCAATGCGTGGAAATGCCAGTGTGTGTCCCCTGCACTGCTGGGCTCAGTGTTGACCGTGAGTTACCCCTCGTGTGCTGCTGAGAAACATCTCACTCTGAAACAGCTTTATAACTGTTGGAGAGAAGGAAAACAGACCCAAGGTTAAAACATATCCTAAAAATACCTGCCTTTGCCAAAAGATGAAAATTCTTTGGACTTAGATTTCCTGTTCTGTACTGTTTGTGGGCACGCTCCACTCCCAGACGAGGGGGAATGACCTCCAGGAAAGAGCAGGATGTGTTTTAGAAAAGGGAGGAAATGTGATAGTCTGGAAGCCTGAAATACAAGATCCAATCTCTCTCCATGGATGGCAAGAGCATGTCAGACATAATGGAATATTAAGAGAAGGAACCTATTGCAGGCTCAGGGGACTTGAGTAAGATAGCATTAAAAACTTTACTGCTATTAAATCTTGGGGAGCTGCAGATAATTTTGCTTTAGAGGAGCGTGGCTGCTGGTGTGGTTAAAAATGCTATCGAAAAATCCACTCAGGAGGAATCCCTCAATAAAACAGAAACAATTGGGGCTACATTGGAAGTTCCTGCTAAGGAAAACATCATTTGGCAGAGAAGATTGGAGAGGCTGGAGAGTGACAGCAGCAGTAGAGTTTTAGGACTGCAAACGGGTGCTGAGGGAAATGGTGGAAAGACTATTGAGACTTTATTAACTGCTACATTGGGGATCAGAAATAGTTCTCCCCACAGAGAGAGAGAAAGCCTTTCCAGAGCACTGAAACATCTGCCATTAACTGCAGAGCAAGGGAGAGGGATGAAACCATTCTTTTTTTATCTGTAAACCCTCAGATTGGAGCCACAGAGCAGGTAACCAACAACAAAAAGACGTTTCCTGCCAGCAAACGTTTTCATACAGGAGGGTTTATACTCAAGGAAAATTATGACACGTACAAGTATCAGAGAAACAGAAAATTGGATCATATATAAATCCTTAAAAACTGCCTTCTGCCTTGACTACTGGATAGCTAACGACACCACATTCCCTGGCTCCCCCTGGATGTCTGGCATTTAGTTAGTGCCTCATCCAGTACTTCTTCCTCACCGAGCTCAAGGGAGAAAAATCAGTATATTTAGAAGAAAATAGGAGTATTTGGATTTGTTTTACTAAGTAGGACATGACAGAAGAAACAAAAGACTGTCTTTTTATCCCTCCAAATAATTGGCACTGACAAATATGCTACTTTTGCTAAAGGACAGCTACACAGAACTGGGAATGTGTAGCAGTGGAATGGCTCTTTTTATTTGTTTGCTTTCCTATTTTAACTAAATTTGTGCTGTAGCATTACTCAGGCTACAGAAAACCCCAAATACAGTGAATAAAGAGTGACTAAACAGGCTGAGCAGAGCACATCAGTACTCCTGAAAGGAGGCAAAGGGTAGAGAAACATTTAGTGGTGAGAAGCAGTGAGGGACTTGGCAAGAAAAACCAGAGTTTTCTAGTAAGTTTTTAAGCTGTGCATTGAATTAGACCTGTTCTCTTTGAAAAAAAGAAACTTGCTACTGGACAGGGGGACCTGGAGATTCATTTTCTGTGATTTGTTCTTCTGTGGGATGTTGCTGTTCCTGGAGATCCAAATCCATGGATCCTCTGTAGGTAGTTTGGGAACGTCCCCAAACCACCACAGTGTCACACACATCAGCTGGGTCCCCAGAATCCTGAGAGGTTGGTGGGCCTCCTTTCCTTTGGGATTGAGCTATCCTGAATTCCAGCCTTGGGATCTTGTGAGAACTGTATTACCTCATAGAGGTCTCCTTCCATGTCTCATCCAAGGAGGAT
Source organism: Lepidothrix coronata (assembly GCF_001604755.1). Lineage (NCBI taxonomy): Eukaryota > Metazoa > Chordata > Aves > Passeriformes > Pipridae > Lepidothrix > Lepidothrix coronata. The sequence goes on along the minus strand of NW_016690192.1, from coordinate 6,079,322 downwards.
TCCCATTTCTAGTGCACTGAGAAAGCTGCACACCTGGCTGCTGAGAACAAGGCAGGAAATGGTACAAGCTTTACATTTTTAGATTCATTCTTCATCTAATGTAGTGTTCCTAAACTCTTACTATGAGTAAAGGAAAAATATCCTTATCCTGCACCAAATCCCAAGAAATCTGCTCTTTGAAAGATACTTTCTTTGAATTTTAGTGGAGAGAATCATCTTCCATTGCTTAACATTGAAGACAAAGGTAAGGAAAGAGCTGGATTTTTATCAAAAACCTCCTTCAAAGCAAACCTGCCCCTTTTCTGCTCCAGCTGAGACATCCATAACATGAAGTATAAGCAGGGGACCCCATAACAGCTGTCACAGCATCTGAAGACTTTCCTTTCTCTAAAGAAACCTACTTTGGCATAGAAACATAAAAAAAAAGAAAGACCGTTTTAACAAAAAGAAAAGTACTTTAATGAATTGCAAATAGACTGTAAATGACTACAGAAAAAACTGATGGGGTGAACAAAGTACATAAAAATCCTGTGTGCACACACTGTTTATAAATCAAGCTCTCACCCACCATGCTTGGAATAGACATCCAAAGGAACATATCAAATTACACAAAAGGTCAGGGAATGTAAAATAGTGAACAGACTGTTATGGGATCATCTTTAATCTTTTCCACCACCTAAAAACTTGTGGGGAGGGGTAAATGATATTAAATGAATTGAAGAAGCTAATGAGAACTTTTGGATTATAATGCCAAAATCAGGAGACATTTTGTTCATTTGAAAGATCTGGCACTTGCTGGAAATTCTCTCCAATTGCTGAAGACATTTGGGAAAGTTAATTTTCTGCTTAATTTTTCTAAATGCACTATCGACTTTAAAGAAAGAAAGACAAAAAAGAAACAAAGTTTTAAAGTATTTAAAACATTATAAAAATAGATAGAACTGCTCATTGGATTGTTTCAGAAGTCCTTTGGGGTGAGTTACACCGTTTTACAGAGGGAAGGCAGAGTTGTGGTGACAAGTTCCATGTGATATCTGCATCCTGCCTGCTCCAGGTGACACCTTAGGTAGGGAATTCTCAAAGCAAACAAAAGTTAAATGAAGATATTCCTTTCTGGCTTAAAATTTTACCTCTTTGAAGCCTCACCTCTCTATTTAAACACAAGAAAGTGTGGCTTGGTTTCCAGGACTGCTGAGTACTCAGTGAGTACTTCTTGCCATAGGGAGTAGATGAGTTGTAGAGGAGGCTCCCTTTTCTCTCTGCTTTGTTCTTTCTCCTTGTTCTCTGACTGTTTTTGAAACCTCTTCTGAACCTTTTTTTTGTATATGTTTTTTCTTTAGGAGGGAAAATAAAATCTCTTTCATCCCAATCCACCCTATTTTTTGAACTAGGTAGGGGCCATATTTTCTTAGTTACCTGTGTCCAGATGTAACATTTCTTGACTATTCTGCCACTTTATGATAATTTGAATGAATAATCTAAAAATCATAGAATCTAAAGTGTCCAGTTGTACTCTGACACATCAGATAAGGGCTGTGACAAGGTGAGAGGTATTATTTATATAGTAGGAAATAGAAGTACTTAAAAAGGAAACCCTCTTCTGTTTGAAGTCTGGATAATTCCGGGAGACTCACAATTCAGCACCCTCACTGTATGATGGTGAATACAGCAAAATCATGGCCTTAACCTAAAATTTGTTACTTAGGTTCATTCTTCCACTGGATTTCTCCTTCTTAGAAATCTCTTTAATTTTTCATCCATTTATCTTGAATTTTCGTATTTTAAAAATTAACGAAACTAGCTCAAAATAAATCTGCTTTGGTTCTGTCATATACCACTGCTAATTATAGCCTGGGTAAGCAGAGACTAACCCCTGAATTCATCTCCAGAGCCTGCCTTCCCTCCTCTTCCCTTTGCAGTGTCCCAGTGTCTCCCCAGACTGCTGTAGCAAGTTATCCCAGACAGTCCAATAGAGCAGAGAGTTCAAAATGCACGTTCAGGACAAGACAGACTTGCCAAGCAGTCCTTGAATATGAACAACAATATTTTAATTGTGACTTTTCCCAAGAAATTCAATTTCTCATTCATAAATATTTTTATTGATGCCTGTATTATTTGTAGGTGCGATTTGATTTTATATCTGCATATACTGACATGTATTTGTCTGTGTGGATGTCCCATATTTTGCACTTAGTGCTGGTAACTTTTAGTATTTTTTCCTCTGGGAACAGGCTTTGATAGCTCCAATATTTCAAAGAGCATGCAATCCAAAATCTGTCAGGAGGAAATATTTCTTTAAGGCAGAAAATGTGTTTTTTGTTAACTTTCCCAATCTCTCATCCATTCAGATACGTGTTGAATATATGTTCAAGTTTTGCAGGGCTAAGGCTGGGACTCCAACAACTTCTGTTGATTCCACCTTTTTAAGCAGGAGTTAACAAGAGGGATGTCGAGATTTGAACCTGTATGTGAAGTTCCTTTCAAAAATTAAAGTTTTAGAAGTTACAAATCAGAAAACTGATTTATATCCTTCCTTAATGAGTCTTGGCCTTGCAAGGAATCAACATATATTGTCTTGTCATATTAGTTGGAAGTGACTTTGCATTCCTACAGGAAGACACTTAGGGAGAGGAATCCATGCAATTTCTATAGCATCAAAGCTTTGTTGGGGCTTCCAGGTGACTGAATTAAGATTTATTGTTGGTGAACTTGGTTCCCAGTGATCTATTTAATTCTAAATTAGCATCTCTATTGCAACGCTTAGCTCTTCCAGTGCTTCCCAAACATACACTAATTCAGGCTCACACCACCTCTCAAACAGGAAGAGGGATAATGAGGTGTGGGATCTCCTCTTTTTCTTATTAACTGTACTGTTATTAATGCCTGGACTTTTCTGAGCTCATATAACAAAAGGAGACAAAGCTCATCGGTTTATCGGGAGAGAGAAATCGGGGCCAGCTCTGGCCGAGCCTTCTGGAATTCAGCTGTGACTCCTCTCCACAGACAAACCCAGCTCCCACAAAATCCATCCATCTGCCACAGCACTAATAAACCACAATATATTTCTCTGATTCTTCTCAACAAATCTTTGTTGTTACTTTTTCCTCAACCAATTTTTTATACATTTTATAAAACCCCTGCTGCAACTTTATCAACTTCTGCAGTTAAATAAATAGTTTCTGAAGTGAACTTAAACCTGTGTTTTGCTGACGTACATGAAATATATACACATTTTATGTGAGATAGTGATTTGCAGACCCCTTATAACTTCCAGAATTGTTCTGCGCACTTCATGTGTCTGATGCACAATGAAGAGATATTTGTAGTGTTTTCAGATAAAAACCTGATCATTAATAACATATTGAACTGTGAGAAGTGTTAAAGATGGAGAATTGCTTCCAGTCGAAAAAGTTTTGGAACACCTTAACTTTAAAATATCAGTTACCTGACAAAAAAAAATTACATCTTTTTGGTGTGCCTTAATCCCTTTGGTAAGTTCAAAGCATAATTTTTCCACGTTCTCTTTATCTTCATTCCTGTTTAAAGATTTGAATACCATTAAGGTCATACTTCAATCCAGTAGAGGCTTGGATCTCCGTTTTCATCTCTCTGACTTCTTATAAAGCAGTAAGTACTGTAAAATATTCTGTGCCATTCTAACTAATCACCCCTCTGGCATTCTGAGCAAATGCAGGTTAATAGTGAATCTTTTAATATTTCTATTAATTACGTATATTATCCTAATAACTCTATTGTCAATTTTTCATTGCTGGGTAATGACTAGAGCTGGGTTAGCTGTTCATAACTACTAATGGATTTAAAAGAAAGCAGAGGTTTTTGTTTGTTTGTGATTTGCCTGCTGGAAAAGTCTGATTTTTACAAATCTATTTGTTATTTGAAATTCATTTGGGGATTTTCTCTGCCGATGCGATTCAGCATTATTTCTGGTTTGGACAGGGGCATCTACACAGAGTATAGAAAAAGGGCTGTGGTTATAAGAACTAATATCTGAAGAAAACCTAACCTTTTTGTTAAATATGACACACGTATACGTGGAAATGAGAACACAGTTGGAGTGCTGGTGTTTTACAGAGCCACTGTGACATGTGCCTTTGCACAAATCCATGAAGTTAAGAGGAGGATCTCTGTGAAGGCTTCAGATTTAAGCGCCGCAGAGGGGAGGCAGGAGATGGAGTAATTCAATTCTTATTCTAATAAAGTTTCCTGTTTGGAATGGGAAGAAAGGACTCCTGCTCCAATTGTCCAAATGTTCCGGTGCCACCCACCATAATGAGGTGGAAACAGAACTGCAGCCAATTCAATAGGACTTTCGGTTTGATGAGCCCGTAGAAAGATCTGAACATAAGGATTGTTTCACAGAACCTGGGCAGCAATGAAGCTGAAAATATCGATTCATAAATTTCCCAGGAAGATGAGAAAAACGGGGCAATCATTCCTGAGAAGTTGATGAACATTTCCATCCCAAAATACAATGCACTAATGGACGTGTTTGTGTGAAAAGGATGCAGAAAGGTTTTAAATGCAGCAGCATGTGAATAAGCAGAGTTTCTTGAGTGTTTTCTTAAGGAAACACTAATAGTAGAATTTTAAAGGAGGAATTCTAGGAAAAATCATGACACTTGTTTGACTTTGCAAAAGGCAGTTCAGCTGTCAGCACAGTGCAAGGGAGTGAGAAGTTACCCCAGGATTAAATGTGCTCCAAGAGGGTGTAAGGAGAGCTGCAGGAATTTCCAAGTGTGAAAGAAGACTGTTAAAAATGCCTTTTTCCCCCCAGAATTTAATTTCTCAGCCAGAAATGTAACAGGTAGATGAGGCAAAACAAAACTAGGAGGCTGGCTGGAGATGGAGGCAGCAGTGCTGGAAGCTGTGTGGATGTTTGATGATCTCTAAGGTCCCTTCCAACCCCAGCCATTCTATGACTCTATGATTCTAAGCTGTATTGCTGCAGTATTTAAATCTTAGATGCCCTAATTATGGGTTAAAAGTTGACAAACACATCTCAGCCGGCTCAAGCTCAGATATTCCTCAGTCTGGAGACAGCGGCTCATCCCTGCTGAGGAAACAGTGAGACGCCAACAGCTCACGTGCACATGCACATCCTGAAAATGTGCCATGAATCCTGTCCCAGGTGCTTTAGGCTCACTGGACATGTCAGTCCGTTTCCTCATGCACAAGACATCACTTTCCAGGCTTCTGAAAATCCTGGAGCAATGTCAGGAGAAGCAGCAGGGCAGTGGGTGAAGTGTAAAGGCAATAGTAGAGGGAAGAATCACAGTTCTTTCATATTTAAAATCGATTCAAATGGAGAAGTGGCGGTGATTTATAAACTTGAGGAAGGTTAGCCTTAATCTCTAGCTAGACATTTTCATTGCCTGAGTAAACTTTGAGCTCATACGAGCTACAGAGGCAGAAATTTGGTATTAATAGAGACACTTGAGGCAGTTTTCTTAACTGAACCACCCACGATGTCATGGGGCTTTTACAATGAAACTTCACCGAAATGGCTTGGCTGCTCAGGACAGCTCAGATCCTCAGGGACTGTCTGTGCCGGCAGTTCAGCTGCTTCCCAAAATAAAGGCATAGTGCAGAAGAAAACTAAAATAAATCAGAGAAGCATAATAGAAAATATAAAAATATAAACAGAGTTGTGGACCCCACAGCTGAAAGAAATCATGGATCCTGCTGCAGCCCTGGTGCTGTGTAGAGCTCCCAGTGCCCATAGAGAAAATACATAAATAAGTATTTTTACTTTGCTTTACATATCTTTACGGTCATGCCCACAGAGTTTTTTGTATTTTTATAAATTTTTCTGCATGTAGGTTTTTGGGGAAATTTCCCAACAAAACTGTGTGCAGAGAATCTTAACTGCAACTTCCTTGGACACTCAAGTAATGTAAATGACTTTAAAAAAGCCAATTAAATGTATGATTGAATGTCAACCTTTCTGACTGCAGCTTTCATTAAGAAACTGGAAATGTGAGGTATTTTTTTACCTAGTATTGAATACAGTTAATTAAAAAGGTAAAGATTACATTTTGCTTCAGTTAATTTGAAATAAAGAACCTCCATTTAAACAATAAATTTCATATTTTAGTTATAGCAATTAATAGACCAAACTGTGTACTTAAGGTTTTATTATATTGATTCTAAAATAATTAGATTAGCAAACACATTGCAAATATATTATCTAAAACAAATAAGATTATGACCATGCTTTTTGTTATACAGCACAGTAATAAAACATATAACAGTACAATCTAAAGCAATCTCATAAAATTAATAGTCATGGAGCATATATTACATTCTTGCACTAAGTGACAAAAGGCAGCACGAGCATCATGTGGACAGTTTTATGCTGGATGCTTGTTAAATGTCTTGGTGCAGGATTTGTGAAAGTTAAGACATATCTTTGATGTTTAGGAGATAATCTTAGTCCCATGTGTGTTTACTGGAGTATTTCTGAGCAGACCTCACACTACACTTGGAGCAACCTTGTTTTAACCGTGTCTCTCACCCCTCTCCCACCACACTTTCACATTCTTCCTTGCAAAGCAAATTGTAAAAAGTGTTCCAGCATCAGTTTTAAAAGCCTTAAGGCTGTTTGAGAGGCCTTTTAAAAAGCATGACATTCAATCAAAGTTCAGGGAGGAAAGTTTTAATGAATAAACTTGGTAAATTAGAAGGCACCGCAGCAGAGTGATTAACTCTCATTGGAGCATTAGTGTTAAAATTAATTAAAATGTTTAAGCCGTAGGAGGCAGGTTACCTCCTCAAGACCTGGCTTTGCCCTCGGAGTCAGGCTGGATCCTGCAGCGATTCATCTTGCCCGGGATGAGAGGAGGGGTAAAAGAAAAGAGCAGGCAGGACAAATGTGTTTTCCATGGTGCCGCGCCGCGGGAAGGCCACGGGGACCTCGGCGCGGCGTCACTGGAGTGTGACACAATAATACAGTGGGGACAGGGCAGGGATGGGCTTGGGGAGGAAGGCGACCCTCCTCTCCCAGGGATTTCACTTGGCTGGAGGTGACAGAGCTAATTTCATTACCAACACTTGCTGCATGGCGCTGCAGTGCCAAACAGGCTGCTGGGAATGCACTCTCTTTTCCTGATTCTATTAAACTGGGGAATACAACTTTCTTTACCAAGCACCAGAAGTATTTGATACAGCAATATCATTTTGTCCTCGCAGCTGTCACCACCTTTAGTAACAGCCTCTCCTCTGTTACTACTCTGTTACCACACCAACTAATTACATGAGAATTAGCTAAAGTATCTGAATATTAAGAAATAAGGATTTATCTCAGTGCTTTGATGGCAGTAGATATTACCAACCAATTTGGTGAGAAATCATAATGTTAAATTCTTAGTGAAGAAAAAAAGAAAACTTGTTTTCTTTTCAAAATCATTTTAGATCCATTTCTTTCAAGAAGCAGGAGCCTGTATTTCTTCGCAGCCGGACCCATTATGAGGTGGCTGTTTAACAAATCTGTGCTGGTTTAGAATTATAAATGACAGCCTATTTTATAAAGGAAAAAGTCTTCTTTGACAGCAGAACAATATCATACAAATAAAAAATGGTAGATTGTGTCATATAGCTGAACAGTTGTTTTCCCATGTTCACCGAGGGCCAGTTATTAATTTTACATTGGTCAGAATTAAGGATTTTGGAGAAATTCATCTGAAACGGAAAGTATGAAAAATTCCTGCTCAATGAAAATTACCATTATTCGCTGTAGATCTATATTCATAACTTTAAAACCTGGCAGTCTTTCCTATTTTTTTCCTCTATAGATTTCTTGTCAACAAGAGTGTCAGAGGTCAATGTCAGAATGCCCCTCTGGCACCCATTAACTATAACCAGAAAACTTGTTCACTATTGATCTACAATGTCTAAATATCTATTATGTTGGATATAAAAGGTGGTTTCACATCTTTCTAAAACAGATAATTCATAAAGGCCAAAGGGTCAGGTCTAGTGATATATTATTGTTTCACTGTATCAGTGACTGCAAGAGCAGGAGAGGAACAGACCAAGTGAAGTGTCATTGAACTCTTGGGGAGACAGTCATGTGTCCACCTCCCTACCACAGCCCAGAATGCTGTTTACTGCTCATTGCTTGGGGTTTGCTCAGGGTTTTGAAGTCATATTTGAAGTCTGTGTTCATATCATGGTAGGCAGAGCTCACGTGAATCCAAAATCTGGGTGGAAGTTGAGTCTCAGCACTGGAACCTGTCCTTTCAGTGCTGGGGCCCAGCTTGCTGGCTGTGGAGCACTTCACCCCATGATGGTCACACTGCCAGGGCTCTGTGTGTGCTGCAACTGGATTGTGACAAGAGTTTTGCACAAAAGGGCACAGCCCCCATGGGTATAAGTTGTCACAGCCCCGTTGACTTGGATAGAGCACTGACCCTTGATGTGACAGAGGGTTTGCCCCAGAACACGTGACACATGTGGCCATAGCTCCAAAATCGTGTGTTTTCTGAACAGACACTTGTGTAATATCATATGAATGATTTTGTTTGCTCATACCAACCCATCAAATTTATTGAGGCTCTTTTAATCTCCTCATTATTTAACTATTGAGGTGCCTCTGCTCTGCTTAAGCTCAAATGCAGAGCAGAAACAAGTGCATTTCTTTGTTCTGCTATTGCTACAACAGAGCACAGAACACTGTGAGGATGGAGGACACAATCCAGGGCTTAGTTTCCCCCCCCAGTCCTGTGAATTCAACCTTTGAGACTACATGGCATTTCCCAGAAGGCACCTATTACTTCTACAGGATGAGACCCATAACAAGCAAACCCTCTTTGGAAGGCAGCTGATACTATACTCTTTAATGGAGTTTATGGCCTTCTAGCAAGCCCCCAAAATGGTTCATATTCTTCCAGGCTACATTTTTGAAGAAAGTAAATTGAGATGAATCATGCTAAGATGAGATAGTTAAAATGTCAGGCTCCATAAGTTTCAATGCATCCTTATAGCTCTGAACACTAAAATGCAACTGAACATTGGAATAAGGGAAACAAAAGAGAATCAGATAACTAGTTCTTATAGAGGGGAAAAAAGTAATTTCTGTCTGCGCTGCTACACCATGGAAATCCACATAGTACAGTTTTAGAGCTGTACCTTAAAAAAAACAATTGCAGTTTCTTTTTATCACTGGCCTTGGTTACACATCACTGCCTACTCTATGGCACACTAGAATTGCAGAGTTTCTGAGGCAAACAATACACCAGCAGCTTTATTTCTGTTTACAAATGTTACCTGGGGGAAATGTGCCTGTACCTGTTGGATAAATTACAAATCATCAGCACTAAATATGACCCAAAACAGTAACACAGAAGGGGAAAGGGAGCACAGTCTGTACGTATTTGGTGTTAGGGAGGAGGAAAGTGCCTGCTCAACGCTGCTGGTTTAATCGGCTAATGAAATGATCCTGCTGTACTCTTTAAACCAGAGCTCTCTACCTGGTGTTTCCTTGAGCTTTTTCTGCACAACAGACACTTCTTCGTTTCTATCTTATCATAATATTTATAATTAGTTGAATTAACTGTTATTATTCACTGTAGGTGTCGAAGCCAAGTCACACCACCAGAAATGCCAGCACATTTGTTTTCCAAAGGGGGTGATGGGTTCACAGGGAAAAGGCACAGTATGAAGTGAAGCTTTGTGGCACATGAACTAACTCTTAGTCCAAGCCGAGAGTGATGGACTGCTGAGCTGACTGAAGGAAACCTTTGATAAGAACCAAGAGCAAGGTTGACCTTCCTATTGCTAAATCAGGAGCAAGCCACCACTCAAATCACTCTACTCCATGTTCCTTTCCCAAAGATTGGGTAGGAAGCTTTTCCTGCCATGGCTGATGGAGTCAGGATGGGTTACATTGTGCGTCCGAACTCATCAGCCCTGGGTACCTGGTCACAACGTGCTTGACCTTGAACCAGTCACAAGACCCTTAAACCCTGTTGCAGGGATCAGGCCCAAGCTATTGTAACCAGATCCCAGACCTGAGCTGGGCATGCCAAGGATTTAGGGATAACGCTGGACACCAAATAGGGCCAGGAGAAACAACTGGTTTGTAACTGGAGCCTCTCACACTGCTCTGGTTGCAACACAGATGGGCCAGAATGAAGGCTATCACTCCTAGTTTATAGCCATTAGCAATCCTGATCTCCCTAATATGAAACAGAAATAATAGTATTATTAATAATAATATCAAACTGACACATTATTAGCCTCTACAGATGGCTCTATTCCTCCTAATAATTTTTATTTTTATTTGATGTTTGGAGATGCTGTAAAAAGGGACTAATGCTTCCAAATGTGACCTCTGTGGGGTTTAAAAGCTACTGAATCAGATGAGATATTAAAGCATTCAATGTAATGTATGACTTAAAGCCATGTTTTTAAAACTTTAATAGGAAGTGTCTGATGCTTTAGATTACTATTTCTTGAAGTATAGTAAGCTGAAGAATTTGCTTCAGAGAGTCTCTTTATATCCAAGAAAAGCCACGGTGAGAATACACAGTATGTTCTCCCCTCACCATGCCTCTAAATAGATGTAAAGGAATTAGGGTGTATTAATAATACATCATGTTTCTACTTTGTTTTATACTACTGTACATATGTTCTTACACCACAATCAACACCACCGTATTTAAATATCTCCAAGCAGTTCATTAAAGAAGGTGATTAACATCTGTCATATGTTTTTCCCTCCTCCTGTCCCTGAGGAGAAGAGGATGTTCAGTGGCAGACCCGATTTTGGTAGGGATTTATCGTTTGTATGGGAGGCTTTTCTGTTTTGCTGAGGTTTTATTTTATTACACGAAACCACCTATTGGGATAAATGTTTGCAAAGGCAACTCCGAAGAAGTCTGATGTGCTGCTGAAGTGAAAGGTGGTGAGATTTAACCGGAGTGAATGAGTTTAGAGTCTGGGGCTGGTGTGCCGTGGGAATCCTGCCACATCCTCACCTGCCCACTGGGAGATGGGACTGAAGCCTTTGGCTCACGTCCTAGTGCTCCAGACCCTTGTGGATACCCTAGGAACATTTTGAAGACAAGGATCAAAGAGTAGTGGTGGGCACTGAGACATTCACTTGAATCCTGCTGGTTATGGAGCCCCTGTTGTTTGATTAAAGCATTCCATGGTTAAATATGAATGTCATTAAAACACGGAGAGAAATTGGTCCTTTGGGAAGCCCTGAAGTAAAAACCTTCAGTGGAACCAAACAGTTTCTTGCTGTGGGAAGGGTTTGAATAAGTCACTCTGTTGTGCTGCCTGGATTTCTGATGCTGTTTCAGTGAGAAAGTAGCCCTTCAGGACCAGCAGTAATTGGTATTACTGGTTTGGTAGATCCAGCAGGATGAGTATGTGTCCAGAGACTGATGAGTGTCCAGGGACAGGTTGGACAGGGCTTGAAGCAACCTGGTCTAGTGGAAGGTGTCCCTGCCCATGGCAGGAGGTTGGAATGAGATGGGCTTTAAGGTCCCTTCCAACTCAAACCATTCCATGACTCTATGACTCTGTGAGGAAGTGAAACAGTCACTCCTGTAGCAACACTGTACCCCAAGAGCTTTTGGGTCGTCAGTTTGGTGAGGCTGCACCAGGCCTTTGGTAATTTTTCTGTGAGCTTTCAAATACGTGGAGATCTGATATAGGCTGACATTTTCATGTCAGCCTCAGTCAGATTATTGTGTAGGCAAGACCAGAAATCAGATGAGTTACAGCATTTTTCTTCATAAGATCTCCAAGTTTGGAATGACTGTGGTCTCTATTTGAGGCTGTGGTCTCATTTTACAGCATCAACTTCAGTGAATTAAATTTTGTGAAGTTTTGCTTTCAGTTTTACCTACTTACAGTAGCTGTCCAGGAAAAGCACAGAGATTTACCCAAATATCTACATCATCCCTGCAAGTTTTCATATTAACTATTAGACCACTGGTTGCTCTTAGTAACAAATTTACATCTGTCCTAATATTTATTAATGCACCTGGCTCACACTGATTGTATTCTGTTTGCTTTTCCAAGGGGAATTGGGTGGCTTCTCCTTGACAGTGTGGTTCTGTATCAGCTACTTCCCACAGACAAGCCAGTTGTTATTGTTTTTGTTGAATTTGTGCTACCAGCTTTCATTCAGGAGGGAATTCTGTAGCCACTTCATTTGCACATCAAGGAGAAATGGGAGAGTCTGGTCTTTTCCTTGACTTTCCCAGTGAACAAATCCTTGGACTACGCAGAAGGTTTTCTGTACCCCTAAA
>NW_016690192.1:6063977-6067018 GCF_001604755.1 Lepidothrix coronata | reverse complement strand
CACAGGGAGAATGGGAAAATAAAGGACAGGAGAAGGTCTGTGTGCACACACAAACCATGAACACACACACTCACACACTCAGAGTCTTACAAAGATCCCAGTGGGGAACCCACACTAAAGGTTAATGCAGCCCCAGGCTGTAATTAGCCTTTTGCACAGAGTCTCCTTGTTGTGGAATCTCTATTTATGAGGATTTTCTGGGGCGATGAACCACCAGTCCCCTCCCCCAGTAAAGCCCAGTGGCAGGAAGCTGGTGAGGATGCGGGGGTTTGGGAGGAATGCTGAAGAGCAGGGCTTCCCCTCCCATGGCTCAGGGTCCCCTCAAGATCTCAGGGATTCTCAAAAGTGGAGAGAAGAAAAATGCCTTGTCCCACTACACACCTCTTTTTCCCCCCCAGAGTAAGGACTCCAGGGAAAACCTGCCCCCTGATTAAAGAATTCATTCAGATCCTTTGGTGACAGTAAATTTGCCTGTTTGTCATATGTATCTGTCACCAGAGAGAGGATTGTAACTGTCCTCTTGTAGTTCACACAAGAAAGGATCCTCTTCGCTGAAGTGCAAGAAATTAAAGGAACTGGAGAGCACAGTAAATATTAATACTTCCAGAAAATCTATTTCACGTTGCTTATCCAAGTTCATCTTCCAAAAATGTGCTGTCCTGCTCTTTGCTGGTGGCTGGTGCTTGCAAGGCACAGTGAGGGTTGATTGCAACCATCGACTCTTAGGTGGCTGGTGGAGCCAGCTCCTGGGGTCGTTCTTTCAGTAATCCCTGCAAAAATACAAAATTACTTCTAGGCATTTTTTTACGATCTGGGTTTGCAGACCCTGCGTGTATTGAAGTCAGTAACACTGCTGAGTTTCTCCAAATGAATGCCATTTACTATTTAGCATGACACATTCAGGAACCTGCATAACACCAGTGCATCACTAATGAGTCCCTGCACTAGCACCAAGGACCTGGTATTTAGGGCAAAAAATCATGTAATTTAGCCATGCTAAAACTAGAGGGGAATCAAACTTCATTTGATTTGGTTTCGTGATCCTGTGCAGATGCTCCAAGCTCCAAGTGTTGGTGCATGGAGGGGAGATATGGGAACAGGCAGCCCCACAGCATAGTGGAGGGTTCTGTTCTATTAGTGCTGAGCAGAATGACATTGGACTGATAAACTGTGATAACGTTTTCAAAAGGCAAATCCCACAATATATTGAAGCCTCCTGGGACCATGTGGAGGTGTTGTCAGCTCCACTGCAGGCACAAATGTGAACTCCCACCACTGGGATATGTAACAATTTGTAATGCAACAATTAACAGAAATATTGACATAAGTATGTGCTCAGCAGGGAGCTGGGATCTCATAGACTCTCTGGAGCGACTGTAACACAACGTATACAGTACCCCATCAATTCTTAATGCAGCCTGGTCTCTGTATCAATTACCACGAAAACATGCACATACCTATATGTGTAACTGGCTACTTGCACAGTGTGGCATAAAAAATAAAACTTCCCTTTCAGCTCAGGTTCTTTCACTTGGTTGTGGGCAAAGTATGTTATAAAAATGCATATTTTTTAACATGAAATCCCCGTCAAATTGTATTACTGTCATTGCCAATTTCACAACTGGCAAACCGTGTTAAACATAAATCTGCAAAATTATAATTAGGAAAACATTTTGCGAGCCGTTCTCCTGGGGATTTGGAGGTTAGAGGCATTATAAATGCTGTGTGGGGTTTATAGTGTGTGTGATTCCCACTCCCCCCCACAGCACACCCGCACACACACACACGTACACACTCGCTTTCCTCTTGCCCTCCATCTCAACTAAAGTAAATAAGATATCCTCCCAGCTAATGGAAACTCCACCAGCACTCTGTTAGTGCCTTTTCATGCCAATTAAACACATTTTATACAGTCATAGTAGATGCTCCAGTGCCTGCATAGTAGACTCCAGTAGAGCTCAACCAAACAACAGCACAGCAAATGTGATGTGCGAGACTTCAGACAAGTTTCCATTCTGTCTTTATTTTTAACCACTTGAAAATTATTCCAATGGAAAAGGTTCATTCCGAAAGAGGAGCGTTTATAAATGTAGAAATGGAATTAACCAACTTGCTTGCAGCTGATTACTTTGATAATAAAGATCTCACTCGGTTTAATTTTAATTAATCCTTCCTGCTTTAATGAAAACCCAACTAACAGCATACAGAAATGCTGACAGATACAGTTAATGCACAAACATACATTTATTTACTTATGATAAGGCATTTTACTTTGATCTTGTGCTCAGCCCTTGTTCTAATTTTCTAGAAAGAGATCGTTTGCATTTTAGTTTTTACATGAGAAATTTTTGCATTTTCCTTTGATTAATTTTGAAGGGATTTCATAGGGGAAATCTTTCTCCTCATCCTCTACACACCAGCAAATTACATGTGGTCGTTATATCATGGGATTTTATTCAAATATCTCATTCTTATCAGGCGATAAATTTGAATTTACAGCGAGGCCAAAATGCAACAGGATCAAACGAGGAGCCTTGAAAGGAGTCTCTGGGTTATCGATTAACCCCAGGTTTGCAGGAGCAGCGCAAAAAGGCCCCAAACCCTTTGAGTTTGCAGTCCTGCCTTAGGACTGGCAGGGACTGGTCCTGCTCCGGCAGCGACTCCGTGTCTGGAGGCCCCACTGAGTTGTGAAATGAGCCCGGCTCCAGCACCTGCTCAGCCCCATTACAGCCCCAGGCTCTCCAAAGCCTGCAACTCCTCTTCCTAAAGAGGGGACATATATCCTGCCTTAAAGACAAGACCACTATTACAAACCCCAGAATATAAATTACACTTTCATCTTTCTTTGGTTTTTCTTTCTTTTGCTTCAGTTTTCATTCCAGTATAAACTTTCCTGTCAAGAGGACATTTCTGATGTGTCAAATTCACCACTGTAATGAACAGGTTGACAAATGTTGAAGGTGAGCAGACATTTGGGGCTGCTGCAGCTGCCTGCAGCCAAGAGGAAACCATGACTTTCACAAGGATAACGAGGCTTTGAA